>NW_018236422.1:0-416 GCF_001263595.1 Phalaenopsis equestris | reverse complement strand
ATTTATCTTTATCATTAACCAAAAATTCATTGTAGCGAGAAGGTTAATTACTTAAATTTGAACTCTTCATCACAAAACTTTCTTTAGTCTTAGTAAAGCTAACTTTAAAGTTTAGAAATTAAGTTAATAAACTTAGTTTCGTTAGCATACATTAAAATCACTTTAATCCACCTTGCAAACCAATTGTTTATAGTAGTGAACTAGAATTAGCCAAAAGAATTTCTTACCTCGCTTCTTCATGGGATTGATACTAGGGTTTTTAAAGAAGGCCTAAATTACTTGAAGTGATACGTGCACTTGCGTAGAACCCATAGTGTGTGAACTATTTTCTGCATTTTATAATATTTTGATTTTACATATTAGCTTCTTGACAGCAACTTGTTATATGCTTAAAATATAAGATAAATATGGACTTA
>NW_018236421.1:0-361 GCF_001263595.1 Phalaenopsis equestris | reverse complement strand
TCCTAAGAATGCATACTTCAAATGTGCAGAAAGTACTTTTATTTCTAGTTTAGAAGGTTTCTCAATAAAAGAAATCAAATTCTTGTTATCATCTGTAGGATCTAACATTTCAATTTTTTCCTAAACATAATTCAAATCTTCATAACTCACTTCCGTAGTTTCATCTTGAATTTTATCCTCATCTTCATATTCCAAATATTCATTTTTAAATTTCTTTTCGAATGTCTTCATGAAATATTTATGGCTTAAATATTCATTTATATCCATTTTGAAGCACTCAATCTCTTGATATAACTCATTGATTTTATAATATTAAAAGTAACCAGATGATTAATAACTCTCACAGTTAGTTCTTCTTTTT
>NW_018236420.1:3982-5949 GCF_001263595.1 Phalaenopsis equestris | reverse complement strand
TCAAGGGCAAAGATATCCAATAAAGTTTATAGGTTGAGGAAGAAAGAGAATATTATGATTCTTTCTCTTGTGAGAAATATTAAGAAACCGTTGTTTGAACAATCGTCGGCATCCCCATTTTCCCTTCTAGAGTTGTATTCGACAGCGAGAAAGTGTTTCGGTTGTAACTCATCTGAGGTAGTGTGTATCTTCCTCAATCCTCCCTGTTGCCACCGTCCCTGTAGCCCAACCTAGCTCCTACCGCCCTTCAGCACTCCAACTATGATTGTTGTCGTCTACTTCCTTGTACTCTCATCTCCCATGTTCTCTGTTGACACCCTTACCCCACCTTTACGGGTCAGCCACAAACCCTTCAACCACCTGCTAGCCTTCATTCAGTGGCTCGCTTCCTTCCCCTCCCTCCTGACCGCTGTCAATTCCCTTTATGTGCCCTTCACCCACTACCACTCTTTTGTGTTCTGCAATACCTTTATCATTCTTGTCTCCTGCAATATGTTCACAATGCATGTCGATCGTTGCTTCATCTACAACCCCCCCTAAAGTTGATGCTACCCCTCCCTACACAATCTTAGCTGCAACCACCCCTCCTCTATCCCACCTACTCGTTGTCGCCTCCCTCCCATGCAGTCCAACCAGTTAAACCCTGCCCCCCCAACCACCTCACCCGCGGTCCGGCTACTGTTAGCTCCTCTCGCCTTCACCCTAGAGAACTGCGTGTGTATTTTGAACCGTTTCATTCTTGTCTTGAACTGCGTATGTTCACAATGCACTCGGCATCCTCATTTTTCCTTCTAGGGATGTATCCGATGGCGAGAAGGTACTCTAACTGTAACTCATCTGAAGTAGCGTGTATCTTCCTCTATCCTCCTTGTTACCATCTTCCTTGCAGCCCTACAGAGCTATCGTCGCCCTCCAGCACACCCCTATTGTCATTGTTGTCCACTTCCATGTACTATCATCTCCCTTGTTCTTTGTCGACACCCTTACCTCCAACCAGCTACTAGCCTTCATCAAGAGACCCGTTTCCTTCCCCTCCCTCTTGACCGCTGTCACTTCCCTTTCAGCCCCTTCACCAACTACCACTATTCTGTGTTCGGTCGAACCTTAGTTGATCGCCCTTCAGCACTCCAACTATGATTGTTGTCGTCTACTTCCTTGTACTCTCATCTCCCATGTTCTCTGTTGACACCCTTACCCCACCTTTACGGGTCAGCCACAAACCCTTCAACCACCTGCTAGCCTTCATTCAGTGGCTCGCTTCCTTCCCCTCCCTCCTGACCGCTGTCAATTCCCTTTATGTGCCCTTCACCCACTACCACTCTTTTGTGTTCTGCAATACCTTTATCATTCTTGTCTCCTGCAATATGTTCACAATGCATGTCGATCGTTGCTTCATCTACAACCCCCCCTAAAGTTGATGCTACCCCTCCCTACACAATCTTAGCTGCAACCACCCCTCCTCTATCCCACCTACTCGTTGTCGCCTCCCTCCCATGCAGTCCAACCAGTTAAACCCTGCCCCCCCAACCACCTCACCCGCGGTCCGGCTACTGTTAGCTCCTCTCGCCTTCACCCTAGAGAACTGCGTGTGTATTTTGAACCGTTTCATTCTTGTCTTGAACTGCGTATGTTCACAATGCACTCGGCATCCTCATTTTTCCTTCTAGGGATGTATCTGATGGTGAGAAGGTGCTCTAACTGTAACTCATTCGAAGTAGCGTGTATCTTCCTCAATCCTCCTTGTTACCATCTTCCCTGCAGCCCTACAGAGCTATCGTCGCCCTCCAGCACACCCCTATAGTCATTGTTGTCCACTTCCATGTACTATCATCTCCCTTGTTCTTTGTCGACACCCTTACCTCCAACCAGTTGCTAGCCTTCATCTAGAGACCTGTTTCCTTCCCCTCCCTCTTGACCGCTGCCACTTCCCTTCCTGCCCCTTCACCAGCTACCGGTCTTCTTTGTTT
>NW_018236420.1:0-3896 GCF_001263595.1 Phalaenopsis equestris | reverse complement strand
CCCCCCCGAAGTTGTAACTACCCCTCCCTGCATACGCTTAGCCGAAACCACCCATCCTCTATCCCACCTACTTGTTGCCACCTCCCTCCATTGTAGTCCACAACTGGTCATACCCTACTCCCAACCACGTCACCAACGGTCTGGTCGATGTTCACCCCTCGCTTTCACCCTAGAGAACCATGTGTGTTTTGTGTTTGTTTCATTCTTGTCTTGACTATTCTACATTGTAACCTTCGGAAGTTCAACAACAATATTTATATTTCTATTGCAGTTTGAGTTAACTCTGGTGTCAGGAGATTTTTCCTAGGTATGATGGTGTGTTTACCTCCTAAAAGATGTGGAGTTTTGTATTAAGGTAGTTCTTGATATATCTCCTAGTGCGAAAAATCCTTATATAATTTCACATAAATAGTTGCAAAAGTTAAAGAAGCAATTGTTGAAGTTAATATATAAAGGTTTTATCTAGCCTAAGGTATCTCCGTCGAGTACACCAATGTTATTTGTGAGATAGACTGGGATCATAACACACATACACATTGATTATCAAGACTTCAATGAGATGACCATTAAAAATAAATATATGTTGCTCCATATCAATAACTTGTATAATCAATCAAAAGGTGCGGTGCATCAATGCCTTAAAAGACAGATTTAATATAAGTATGAAGAAGAATGTGACAAAAATAACTTTTAATACTAGTTATGGACACTATGAGTTCTTAGTCATACCTTTTGGTATGATTATCGTTTTATTTATATTTATGATCTGATAAGCTATTTGTTTAGAGCATATATCAATCAATTATTGTTATTTCTCTTGAAAAAGGCTGAGATTGACTTCAATGTCAGAGGTTCACAACTTTCATGGAATAGCATGTTATTATAAAAACTTTGAAAGAGGTTTTCTAAAGATTTTGATTCATTTGATAAGCATGACTCCCAAGGTACTTCCTTTTGAGTTGATATCAAAGTGTGAGGCTAGCTTTTTAGGTATAGGGATTGCTTAGTACCAACGCCTATTTTTACCATTTCATTAATTGCTAATGATTTTCAAGTATTTAACGATGTTTCTTTGAAAGGATTAAGTTGCATGTTATAGCAACATGGGGGAGTTTTTGAGCATGTCAATGAAAATTATGTGAGGCAAATCAAATACTCAATAAATTTAAAGTTTGCATGCCAATTTTTCCAAAAAAAAAATTCCGCTTTCCTCTACATCATTAATCACATCGTACATGAACATTATTTTTACTTCTGACATTTTTATTGCTTTATTTGAGAAATTTCAAAGAGAAAATATCATAATCAAGTTTGGGATCCCCAGCTACATGCAGGAATTGGAATTGCTTAAAGCTCTCATTCTGGGATTTCCTACCCAAATAATTACCCAACATAATCAAAATGCAACTTAAATTTTAAAACAAAAAGATAAACTATCGAGCACAATACTAAACAAATATAAATTTGCAGAGCATTAAAACTATTACACACTATACAATGAAATAAAATGGAAAAATATGTGAAATAAGTATAGTTAGTCTGCAACCTTTAAAGTGTTATTTGAATTGGTCCCAATCACGTCGATACTCATGAAGCAGTCAAACAATATACATCCAACAAACGTATATAAGAATTGAGGAAAACTAGAAGTATATTTCAATATAAGAAATTTACATGCCTCAGAGTCCTATGCATAGCCTATAAAAGATTTAAACCGATAAACATGAATTCAAGCAGAAGGAATACTTAAAAAAAACTAACCAATTCTATAATCACAAGAACGCAACAAATTTGGAAAGAAATAGTAGCAAAACGTGAGCCAGGTGGCACCAATAAAGAAAGTATAAGTAGCAAAGCAGTAGCATGGAACGAAAGAGTATAATGAGAGTCGGGTTATCAGACTATAGCAAGTGAAGAAATAGACTAAACGATAGACAGAGAATAGCGGGTAAACTTTAGCAGCATCAATAGCAGGAGGGCACTTCTGCATTAGAATCTCGCAAGTCACATTAAAGCTTGACAGAAAATGCTCAGGAACAACTAGCAAAGACATAAACACAAGCATGGAGATGAATTGTACATTTTAAAATTCAGCTAAGCCATCAAAAGATAAAGTTAGTTCTATTAGACCAAAAATAAGATGCTCGTATAACTGACTGACTCAATAAGGTTGAATGGCAGTACCCAAAATACATCAATCACATGTTAAAAACTAACATTATTTTTGGTTAAGTTCCTTTCGTAAGGTCATGTCAAATCTAACCTGCGCCGGATGACTTTGAATAGTATCCATAATGTACTTCTCATGACCCCATTCAAGATGATGCCTTGCCCCAATTACCAAAGACATTTTCCTTGAAACATTATGCTGAATTTTGAAACCCTCACCAACTAATGCCTGAGTTTAGAAAATATCACAAATGCAAAAAATCAAACTGATTAAGGTGTCGACAATAGGATACAGGCAATATGTTATTATGGTTCATATAAACCTGAATTAGATGCCATATTTTCTGCATAGTGACAGATTTTACACCCGAATGATCAAGGCCCAGACTCTCGTAAGCATTCCTAAATGCTGTAGCAGGCTAACCATAAGAACAAACAGTAGTTAAGCATAAAGAAAAATAGGTGAGCAAACGCATCATTATTCACATAAAAATGCTAAAAAACGCAAATATAATATAAACAATCTAACTTCACAATTGTGATTAATTGAAGTTCTTACAGAACAAATAAAGCAACTATGCCTTTTTAAACAAACTTGCTAAGATCCAAAGAAATGTTTATTACCAGAAGATATCAATTCAATGGCAAAAATAATGGTAATACGGGTATCAAGTACTAAATAAATAGGCCCTGCAGACAGTAGGGTTTGCATTTAAGCCTCCCAGTGCTCAATACAAAGGTGATGAGCATAGCCATTGAGAAGCCATAATAGCCTGTAGGAGTAACTAGAAATAATAAATCATTGGACACCTAAAAAGCTTTCCCATACCATCAAAATGGCACCCAAAATCAACTCCAAAATATGATTGATTCTAACCTCAAGTGCTTATATGAGAACCTCATCTTGGGATTCAATATCGAAAAACAGCCCAAATCCACAATTTCTAGAAGTGATGGGATTCAATATCGAAAAACAGCCCAAATCCACAAATTCTAGAAGTGAGTATTCCTCCCATATCAAAAAAACCTTAAAAATAGCCCCTAAAACATTAATGAAACTAGAAACATTGAAGGTTAATTCCTGGTCCTATTATCATTAAAATTGAAATCCCACAAGACATTATAAAAATTAAATCTAAAAGGAGACATGGTAAATCCATTTTCAGTGTTTTTTGCTCTTTCGCCTCTAACCTATTTTACTAAAGATCGTAGTGGTCCATAGTTTGCTAGCCAAATATATACCAACAAGTGCGAAAAATGAGTCCATTCTTGGCATCAAGGGAAGGCTCTCCTATTCTCTTATTAATTTGCTAGAATGCAAGGATTCTATCTCAAAGGCATGCACGCATTTATCAGTGTAATGGAAGAAAACTAATTTGTTCATATGAAAAAATTTAATGAGGAGGTCTAAATAGTTTTATTAATCTTTATTATTCGTGTCAACCCAAAAGAAATTTCAAACCTTACATATGTCTTCCCAAGCATGATAAGGAGGTTCTATTCTAAGAGTTGTTTGTTTTCCAATATTAGGAGTATAGAGAGATAAAAAAGATTTGATTATGTCCATATGACAAAATGGGCTCCCCGTATAACCCATAATGAGCTATTAAAAGTTATATTAATATTTCTTACCATATGTCAACCTTTGAAGGAAATGGGAATTTCAAAACCTAAATATGCCTTCCTTGGCATGATAAGGAGGTGCTCGTTTTCGTGTGTTAAGAGTA
>NW_018236419.1:0-1214 GCF_001263595.1 Phalaenopsis equestris | reverse complement strand
ATGGCCTATCCAACGCTGACCTTTTCCTGCAACCTACCATACCGATGAGTCACGAAGCCCGCAACCTTGCTCTTACCATCAAATTTGGAGCTGGATTTGAAGTTCTTGAGGTCATCCTCGGGAAAGCCCCGTTTATAGTAATGAAGATTGTCGCTCCAGAAATAAAAGAACCATCTGCAAAATTCAGTCTAAACTGCCTTCAAGACTTCCCTACCTGCAATAAATCTAAAACTACTGCCGTCGTGACACCTGCCAAACCTGCTAGCCTCTCTACTGCTAAGGGGAAAGAAGTAATGATTATTGAGGATCCGACTGAGGGATTAGCTGTCCCACCACCTGTATTTGAAATTGGATCAAGTTTGAGGACTGTACTGCTGACCTGAACTCAAAGGAGGAATCGTAATAGAAAAGTTTAGAGGGCCATTAAAGCCCAGGTTCCCAAGGAGACACCCATTGAGGAGGAGCCTCATCAAGATGAAGAAGTGTTACCGAAAATTAACAATACGCGTCAATGATCAAATTGTTACTTTCAATACTTTAAGATCATTCGATGAAGTATCCTACAAAAGGTAAAGATGATGAATGTTTTAGGATGGATGTAATAAGATATCTGAGTGAATGTCATTTCAAAGCAACTTGTGAAGAGAAATCTGAAATGAAAGAGTTGGAGCACGAGCAAGAAGAGGAATTAGAGTAAAAAAAGATAAAAATCAAATTATGTTTGAAAAAAGTTTTGAAATTTTGGACACGACAAAAAAAGATAAATCTTTTTGTCCATCGACTGAAAAACCTCTTGACCTTGATTTGAAGTTACTTCCTAAACTTTTAAAATATGATTTTTAAGTGGTTCCTCAACTTTACCAATTATAATTTCCTCAAATTTAACTTTAGATAAAGAAGAGAGTTTAATGAAAACCATGAAGAAATTTAAAAAAGCCTTCAGATGGACAATTTTTTATATAAAAGAAATCAATCGTTCAATTTGTATGCATAAAATTCATATGGAAGAGAACTGCAAGCCCAGGGCTGATCCTCAAAGGAGATTGAATCCTGTTATGAAAGAAGTTATTAAGGAAGAAATTTTAAAGTGGTTAGATGTTGGAATTATCTACTTTATTTCAAATAGTGCATGGGTTAGTCCAATTCACTGCATTCCTAAGAAAGGAGTAATTGTAACTATGAATGAACGTAATGAATTAATACCTACTAGACAA
>NW_018236418.1:0-2444 GCF_001263595.1 Phalaenopsis equestris | reverse complement strand
TCATCGAAATACATCTTTGTTGTGATCGACGATAGAGATCGGACATCCGTATAAAATAATTTTTTCAATTGTACACACATCATCCAAAATTTTCTATTCAGTACAAATCAATCATATTCCTTGGTTCATTTTTCAAATTCCACTCAAATTTCAAAATTTATAATAAAACCCTAACACTCATATTTTCATTTTTATCACATTCTCAATAATTAAAGGTTTAATTTGTAAATATCAATATTTCGGGTGTTTATATTTAATTATCCTTTTCTTAACATTGATAATATTAATTGATTACTAAAGTTGAAAAGTTATATTTTTTTAAAATTTTGCTGACATTTCATGTGAACCCTCCTTAATAATTTGATAAATATTAAAAAAAAATATTTTCTAAAGTCACACCTCATAGGCACAACTTTGGCTATAATTCATGCTTACACGACACCACTTGTTCGAGAAGCCATTAGTCTCAAATAAGATGAGAATGTCATCTCATCATGAGATAGTGAATGTCAATCTTATGGGAGAAGCTGAGCAACGGCTGTGGGATAATGAAGAATCACCTCTCGAGACAATTAGAATGAATCACCAAGCGTTTTTAATACAAGAAATATTCAAATTCAAAATAAAAAACATTTAGAACTCTAATTTCAGTGAACTTATAGTCAAACTGATTGGTTGGACAAGGTGGACCAATAACACCAAAATTAGTCAAATCCGAATCAAATCAAACTTGGATCAAGCCGTTAAACCACTTTTGAAAGTTGTTGGCGTCCGATTGAACAGTCAAATGAAATTCAAATCTGACAAGTTTATAGTGATCAAATTGAGTGTCTAGTTAAATGAATATAACGAGCCTAACATCACTCAATTATAACTTCGTTAAGGCACACAAATGTCCACAAAATATCGTCCGAACAAGGGAACCTATCCATGTCCTCTAATTGAGTGATTCAGATTTCTTTCTTATTTGCAGTGAGACCTCTCTCGAACTCTATAAATAATACTCTAACCCCTCATGAAGGGAGACTAAGAGCTGGACCAAGAGTTGGATTGAAGAAGAATGAGCTAACTTTCAGTGTCGTTCCGGACCAAAGACTTTGAGAGCACTTATTGCTCCCGCAACTGTCAACCATCGACCACCGCTTGTTGGCCACTGTTAGTCACTATCGACCGGTTCTTGCTGGTTGCAATGAAGCACCTTGCGGAGTCACAATGTGTGTTTTGAAGTAAGGAGGCACCATGCATAGCCACGTCATACATTGCGGACTACAAGAGCACTGTACAAAGTCAAAATTTACAATACTAAGTAACAAAGCTCCGTGCGAAATAACAACCAATGTCATAGTGTAACGAGAAACCATATGGGATAGTGTGCTATCTCAAACAACATGACATAATGCAATCTAAAGACCGTGAAACAAAGCACCTTAAATATGGTAACAACGCAACTGAAATACGGTGTAACAACACACCCTAAAAATGTTGCAACAACGCATCCCAAAGATGAAACAATGAAACATCTCGAAGAAAGAACAATGAAGTACCATGAAGACAGTGCAACAACACACCTCGAATAAAGTGTAACTATGCACTCTGAAGATACTATAACGACACACACTAAATACAGTGACTTTCTTCAAACTCCTGCAGTTCTTTTCCCATAACTCTTCACCATGGCCTATGGCCTTTATGATTCATTACAACTATAGCTCCCAAAACCAACCTCTATGACCTACATACATTATTGACTTGTACTACTATGACCTATATGACTAACTATGACTCACGTGGCTCACAGCTCACATAACTCTCAACTCTGTCTTTTTGGGCTTACCGACGTTATTACAGCTCACCATTATGACATACGTGACTCACAACATATATAGCCCCCAACTCCAGCCCTTGTATCCTAAAGGAGCTTGTCTTTTAGAGTTCAAAGCTCCGTAATTAAAGATGAATGAGGGATTGATTGAACCAGCTAAATCAATCAACATATTCTAAAACTCTTCTCCATATAACATCTTTCACGTTAAAAAGTGATGTATCATAAGCAACATCATTATAGACTCAGTAAGCAAGAGGGTTCAACAATTTCCTCACATGGAGCATTAGTTTAATTAAGAAGTGTTTCTATTGATTCCTTGTTACTTTTCAACATCAAAGAACCCTCTAAAGATCTCTCAACCTCTCTTCTTTGTTTTGCATAAATATAATAGGATTTTAAGATATTTTATGCATAGGTAAAATGGTATGTTTATATCCAGTATTTTTACATATCCAACATGTAAATTTATATTTTATGATTATACCTCTCAAATCTTTCATATCACATCAAACAAACCGTCATGTAACTTTTAAATAGTGAAATATAAATTTTCATGCATAAATAAGGTGGTATATGTGTAAAACTCAAAGTTTGGGTGTTAGATATGTAAATACATTAA
>NW_018236417.1:0-766 GCF_001263595.1 Phalaenopsis equestris | reverse complement strand
TATATTGAAAAGCCCAAGGGCTAATTTTATTGAAAAAGAAAGGATACATAAAAGTTATATGAGATGGCTCAATAGAGACACCCTACCCATACGATATCAAATACAGTAATACCCCCAACAAAAAGATACAGATAGACTCAATAAAAAAGTAAAACAAATTTAAAACATGTAGAAAAGAAGTAGCTAGGGACGATCAAATTTAAAACATCAACCTCTAGCTTTAGGACGGAGCCAGATATTAAATTCTGAAGTGTCGTGTCAGTGTCAGGAGTAACCAAAGTATCATCCATTAAGTTTCCAAGTTGGAGTGTGCCCCCAGCCTTCTTCTGCCGAGAAGTGTAAATTTATCATTCTTCATCTGAAGACTGGCTCATGTGATCATCGGTCTGATTAGATATTAGAATCGCAGTAGAAGGAAAGACAGTCGTTGTCACAACGATAGGTTCCAGTATATATTAAGTGTGAATTGTCACCTCTGCATCTGATGCTTCCTGAATAGGAGCTGCGGGGCTATCCTGATTTTCAGTTCAAACATTATCTGTTGTAGTATGGTCAAAAGAAGGGATCCCAGGGGCAGACACCAATTCTTGTCTTGTGGTAATTCCCTCCTCAGGTTGGCTGTCATCTGGTTTGTTGGGAGCGCGTTCAGACACGTGGGGTGCACTAATAGCATGCTCCTACTTTTGACTATTGATTCTCAACTGTGACAGCAATCTGAAACATTTCTTTTACGGGTGTCTAAACATCTTGCAGTGCTTGCAGTAGT
>NW_018236416.1:0-9021 GCF_001263595.1 Phalaenopsis equestris | reverse complement strand
CTTCCTTTGACATGAAAGTGGTTGTTATGGTTGGGAGGAAGAGGAGAGTAGTTGATGGGTATAGTTGAGAGAGGGCTCTAGGGGCCTTATATATGGAACATATTGGATTTTACTGTCGTTATATCTTTATGCTTTTCAAATTCTTGGTTATTTTTAAGGAATTTTTACTGTTGTTGTGATAATTTTTATGTAAGAATATACATATGGAACACTTAAACATTCATATTTTTATGCACTTCACTTGAATTTTTAACATCATTAAAAATGTGATCATCACTATCTTTTTAAAAGTGAATACATATTTTCATGCATACACGAGTGTTGAGGACTCCCTCCCCTCTCTCATCTCTATTCGCTCTTTCAAATTTTTTGAGTTGTATATCTATATACATAATAGTTGTGGGTATGCATGTAATTTTTCTTGTTTTAATGTAGTGTAGTGAAATTAATAGTCAAAGTAATATAAACCATTGTTGCATATTTATATACATAATATTTAAATTTTTATATTTATTTATGTGGGAATCTAATGTTTAAAGAACAGCCAAAATATCAATAATATTAATTTATATCATAGAAAATATTCAATCTCATGAATAGATTTTAATTTTATTTAAAAAATATTGAAGTCTTGTATATATAAATATTAAAGTTTTAGATATTAAATTTGTAAGTAAATAGAAATTGGTATAAATCTGTTGCTAAAAAAATAAAGACATCATAATAACATAAATAGCTCATAAAAAATAAGAGAATATATGTACTCCTTACATGAAAATTTTAAAATAGGGGCCAACATTAGGGAAAAATAAAAAGGATAAAATTGGATAAATATTGCATTTTGACTCAAAATTATGCCATAAAATCATAGTTAATATATGATACATCTAAATAATATATTAAATTCATTGTCAAAAGATCCAACAAACAAATAATTAATAGCATCAAGCAATCTAAAAAAGAATTTTAAGAGAATATATAAGGAAAAATAAAAAACATTTAATGTAAAAAAGAATTAGATTGTTGTTGAAGATGGGTGAAGAAAAAGATCAGGTGAAAAAACATGTAGAAGGACAATTAGTTTCCTATGTTTCTATCTTATATATTTCTCTCATCTACAATCACTTACTACTTGCAGTCCTTTATGTAGGAACAGTACAAAAGTTATTTTAGTCAATACATAAATAATATACATGCGACATATATGCAAAGGTTTATTACGAGAGCTGCCCTAGTTGTGCCTCCTTGCTCATCTTCTCCTTCGAAACCACTATGTAATACTTGTTGAGATATGATGAGCCAATAGTAAGGTGAGCTCTTTTACCCTTCCTCAAGCTGAAAATCTAATTGTCTTTTTGTCAGCTTTGCTGGTAAATAGATGGTGTTGTGCTATCGATAGACATTTTTTATGATTGCCTAGAGTCATGTCTTTCTAGTTGATGTAATAGAAATGTATTTTTTCCTATTTGAGATAATCTCAGATAATTAATAGTCTATCTCAATGTGTTTTATGAGAGTATGGAACATTGAATTGTGTGCTAAGGTGATTGTGCGTGTTTTTGTTGTGTATCAATGTTGATGGGAGTTATTATTGTGTGAGTTCTTCTAGCAATCATTGAAACAATAGTATGTCTATAGTGTTAGATGCAAGTGCCTTGTATTCTTTTTAGGTGGATGATTAAGCCACTGTGGATTGCATAATTCCTTGCTGACCATGAGATCAGATTTAGTCCCAAATATATGCAAAAATCTGTGTTGGATTTCCTATCATTCATTTCACTTGTCTAGTCTGCATTTGTAAATGCCTATGGTTTAAGTTTTTCTTTCATAATGGGTAGCCTGTGGTGGATGGTGCCTTTGAGATACTTGAGTAGTCGGATACCTGAGTAGTCACTTGAGGTATTGAACATGAGTGTTGAGGATCTTGTGCAAGTGCTAACTTAGTAGATTCACTATGAAGGTTATGTCGGGTCTAGTGATTGTTAGGTATTGGAGTGAGCCTAGAGTTTGTTTGTAGTGATGAAGAAATAGTGTGGGAGTGCTGGTGGAATTGAGTTTGTGATATTGGGAGTGCTAGTGGTCATGATTGGTTTTTCCTAAAGCACTCCAATTTTGTTAAGAAGGTTTTTTGAGATGGTTTCCTTGATGAAGGAAATATCTAGCCGGTGTGTGGTGTAATTGTGACTAAGAAGTGGGAAATTGGTCATGGTTATTTGAGGTTGAAATGAGTGTTGAGGTTTTGTATGAGTGAGGTGACTATTGTGGCGAATTTTCCTGTGTCAAGAATTTTATTTACAAAGATTAAGAGGTATATTCTCTTGTATTTAGTGTGATATATCTAGAGTGAGGGATTGACTGTGCTTAATTTGAAGTGTTGGTCATATAAGAGCATAGAATGTGGAGTACTACTATCATGATGCTTTTTTAAGATTATAAATGTTTGTGTTTAATTTGCATACATGATGAGGATATGTTGAGTCTATAAATCATTGTGGTTGAGTTATGTAAACAATATCTTCCATGTTAAGTACTTAGAATGGGGATGTTCAAACCTGTGATGCCATGTAGTTAGGGCTTTAGCAGCCATGAGTGATGTGATTGATTGCTACCCTCCTTAAGTTGGGTCACTGAAGTGGGTTTTTTAGGCGTGGAAATCCTGTATGTGAAATCAATTAGCGTTGATTTATTATCTTAAGTGAGTTAGTGTATTGAGATTAGATTGTGTGGGAGGTATGGGGTTTAAAAAATTGGTTATAATGCAAGCTTGCCATTGAAATCATTTTTTATGTCATTTGTGTGGGAAATCCACTTGAGTGGAAGGTTTTGTGCCTCACGCATATACTCTCCTTAAAGCTCCAGATAAATGTCAGAGCCCTCTGGAGCACTCCTAAAAGCTCAAGAGATGAATATTCACATGTACGATGTGCCCCATAGCTCATGGTTGCCAAGACGAGTCAAACCCTTGAAAGAGAAATTTTGGCCCAGAGCACCCAATCCAGGATGTGGGCGAGCCCACACCTACAGGAAATCAGGAGAACTGCCACCATGTTTTGGGTACCCCTGCAACTTTGGTATGTTAGTTCACCCATGCTAGATTAGTGTTGAACTTGCGCTGATAAACAGAGAGTTGGGAAAACCCGCAACAACTTCAGGGTGCGCCTGTGCCCGATCTTATGGACTCCAGTGCGCTTGCACTACGATTATGGAGTGCTTGCTTTAACAATGGTGCATCCATGCCATCTCAGCATGCCCACATTCATGTTCCTAAGGCAAACCCGTGTTTTACTAATGCTGAGCTTGAGCTGAAAGATGGTGTGATAAGTGCCCATGTGATGTGATGCTGGCGCACCCAATCCACTACCTCAACGCACCTTCACCATATCAAAATATACTCTGGTTTTGATGCACATGAATTTCCAAAGGAGGGACCTTTGTTCCCTTAAATCCTACTACTATGCCTCTAACTAGGGGTCTAAGAGCTTGTTACCTATTTATTATGCCTAAAATAATTTTAAACAAAGGACCAATGTTCCCGTGGGTGCCCCCATGCCAAAAAATGGCAAAGGGGGAATCGTAATCCCAACCCCTTGGAAAAAGTTGAGGAGGGATGATTCATTTGGATATTCTTCAGCCAAGAAGAAGCTTCGAAGTGGGGAGAGTTGTGCTAGGCGCTTCTTCTTCCATTCTTCTTCTTCTTTCTCTATTAGATTCCTTCCTCATCCTCTTCTTCTTCTTCTTCTTCCTCCATTATTTTGGTAAGAAGAGTGTTAGGGAACAGTTGGAGAGGCTTCTTGAAAGAGCTTTTGAAGTTTCAATTAAGGGAGGAGAGCTTGATCTTGTTTGTAGGGGAAGGATTCATCTCCTTTGAGAAAGGAGAGCTTCATCTTGCTAGGAGAAGAGTTCACTTGGAGTTCCCTCGGATTCTCCTTCAATAGGTGAGCTTCTTCCATCTTGGAGAAGCGAGGGAGCTAGCATCACCAGATCGAGGTTAGAGCTTGAAGCAAGCTGAGAGCATGCTTCCTTAACCGTCACATTGGTGAATTATCTAAATCCCTTACAAATTTCATTCTTAGAGCCCACTAGGTCTAGATGTTAGAGGATTAAGGACTAGGGTTTTGTGCTTAGAGAGAGATGTAGGTTTGGGAGCCTTCTCATAAACTTTTCCCCTCTAAACTTTAGTTTCAAAATCTCACAAGTCGATGTTATATTAATCTCATTGTTTGTTTCAGCGGCTTCATTTGGATGGACACTTGAAGTCGACTGGTCAAGCAAACGAAGAATTTCCTTTGATCATCATTCTCTCGGCCATAGGAAGTCCTCCTCACTCTATTTCATGTCTGGAAAATGGAGGTGGGCATCATGTTGGCTCAAGCAATATGGTGTTGATACACCTCTCCATTAGTTCTACCTTAGATCTTATGAGAAGTCGGTAGAACTAGTTTGGTGTGTTGTCGAATACATTGGCTTGTGTGGCTTGCATGCTCATTATCATGTTTTGCATAATTGTATGATTAATCGCGTTAGCAATTTAGTTCTATTTGTCACTCTAGATCGATCGACAAATCTCTTTTGGTGTGATCATCTTCTTAGCTCAATCATATGATCACATTGCCATGATGTGATCAACTGATCTCTTTCATTGTGATCACCATCCTGGCTCAATCATCCAATAACTTTAGTTCGACCGGCCTCCCCAACTCAATTGACTAATCTCTTTTTCTACAATCGTTGTCCCGACTTGATTGTCCTATATATTTGGTTTGATTAGCCACCCTAATTGGATTGACCAACATTCTTTGCTATGATCGATGCTCTGGCTAACTCATCTAATCTCTTTGGTTCGATCGACTGCCCCGACTCGATAAACCAATCTCTTTCAGTACAATTACCACCTCGGCTCGATCCTTCAATCACTTTGGTTTGATCGATCGTCTTCTTAGCTCAATCGTCTAGTCACTTTAGTTCGATTAGCCACCCAGACTTGTGGATATCTTGTTTCGAGGTATTTCAATATGATCATGTTCTCTCAAAAATATCACATGAGGATTACAGTACATAAGCACTCCATATTTCATTTTAAAATTTGTTTGTCTATTTTTTTGTATATCCGGTCTTTTTCAGTCCCTCTCCTCTTTTAATTATTCATATGATCCGAGAAGGAGATTTATTTGAAAAGTAGAATCATACGGCAAAGACATATTCATAGACTAGCTTACAACTCTGAGTTTTTAAAAGAACCAAAAACTCTTATTTGTTTGGATTAGAAGTTTATACTTGTCAATTTACATCTACAACTTTTTCATAACCTATATATGTTGTACTTATTGTATGATTAGTGAAGGTGGTGTGAGATGTGTTGAAGCTTTTGTGTTCAGCATCCACTCTTGATTTGGTTAGGTTATGTTTTTCATTAAGGCAGTGTGTTGATTCTAAAAATTGGACTTATATTGATGATTGGCTTGATGTCAACATTGAGCAATTGAGTAACCAACCTTGAAATAGATTTAACATGTAACAGTTGTTATGTTCTTGTGGTTATTTAATGATAATTTGTTTTTCTGATTTATCTTTTATTTTTTATGGTATGATCTGTCCAATTTTGAACTTCTTTACTGTGCTTATGAACAATGTAGTTGGTGATTGTTTTTTTATCACTTCGGCAACTAGATTATATCCTCACTGTAAAGTAGAGAGTAGAAATCTTCTAGACTTATTAGATTAAGTTGGGTGCATATGTATGTCTTGAAACCTTGATATTTGGCTGGGAGGTTATTCAATGTGTATAACATAATGTCTTCATTATTAATTTTAGAGCCTATTTTTTCTATGTTGTCAAATATACTATTGATGGTGTTTAGCTTTTGAGATGTTTTGTTGGTCTTATGGAGCTATGCAACTCATTTTTTTCAGTTGTGTATGTGTTGGCTATCTGAAATCATTTTTCTAGAGCAATCCATATGTCTGTTGTGTTGCGTAGATTAGGAATGTATAGTAATAGCACCAAGGTTCTGATCAATGAATTTCATAGAGCTAGTTTTTCTATTTAGGTTCCTATTACATTTGAGCTTGATTAGGGTTGGGTGGTGGAAGGGGATTATATTTTCTAAAGAAGTATTAAACCCATTTGCAAAGAGTTTGAGAATTTTAGCTTTCCATACCATATAATTCTCATGAGTGAGGGGAGATGCGGCTACTATTTTGATGTGAACCATCAATAACTTAAGTGGCAGGGCTATGCTTTTCTCCTTCATTTGGTTAAGGGAAGTGGCAAATAGTTGGTTTATCGTTTGAGAAGTTGAACATCAGAAGCCCATGATCCCTATTATTGAATTATAACTTTGATACCATGAAGATGCGCAAAGAAGCGGTGGAAGAAGACCAGGGGAAAAAACTGAAGAAAGAAAAGTAGTTTCCTATATTTCTATTTTATGTTTTCTTTTCCTCTACAATCATTTACTATCAGTAGCCCCTCACATAAGAAGGGTGTAGGGATTATTTTAGTCAATATATGAATAACATATGTGTTGTACATATGTGAACTATGTGAACGTTTGTTATGAGAGTTGCCCAAGTCCTGCCTCCTCATTCTTCTTCTCCTATGGGACACACGGGTCATACTTGCTCAGATCCGATGAGCATATTGGGAGGTGAAGACCTTTATTTGTCTTTTAGACCATTGTTATAAAATTCTAAATATCTTAAAATTAGTAAATACATAAAATCTATTCCTATGTATTTACGCATTTACATCTAAACTTTTCCTTTTAATTTTGTACCACCCAACTCTTTTATGTCACATCAAAAATATCACTATTTTAACAACTAAAAAACTTGATATGCTAACAAACAAATTTTCATCATCTGGTATGAATATTGAGATAACATTTTGTGCAGTAAATATTCAAACTTTGATTCAAAGTCATCCTAAACATCAATTTCAACAAACTTACAATCAAATCTTCCGACACCACGAGATAGATCTAAAGATACCAAAATTGGTCCAATCCTAGTCGAATCAAGCCTCAATCAAGCCATTATGCTTCTTTGGGAAAATTTTCATACATAATTGGAAGGATAATAAGATTCTAAATCAAGCAAGCTTAAAGACAAATTATGTGTCTCGACAAAACAAATTCAACGAGCCTAACAACATTCAATTATGATATCAATAAGGCACTCAAATATCCAACTAACGTCGTCTGATCAACGGAATATTTTTGTATCATCTAATCAGAGTGGTCTAGATTCCTCCTTAATTTGCAATCTAAAGTCTATCAATAGAGCCCTACCCCCTTCTTAAGAAGGTTATGACACCCTAAGCAAAGGAGAGACTTGGAGCTAGAAAAAATGGTGAACCTTGGAAAAGGAGCTGGATTTTGGCATCACTTCTGCATAGTAGATCCAACGAATGTCGCCTACTATAATCGCCTCTGCCTCCTGCCATTGCCGCCTCCAACACCTTCCAACTCCAGTCAACGCCGCTTGTAAACTATGGTTACCATTGCCTATGGCCTACTCTGATTGTCAATGTCTTTGTCAGCGATCTGATCTTTGCAGGGAAGTCCCTTGTGAAGTCACAATGTTCATTACAGAATCCCAACGTATATCGCAAAATAGTGAAGCACTTGATGAAGCCATACATAACACCACACAACAAATATGGTGCAATAAAGCACCTCGAAGATGGTGTAGTGACACACCCTGCTGACAATGTAACAATGTACCTCGAGTATGTTGAAGTGACACGCTGCAATGAAGGTATAACAGTGCATCTCACATATGGTGCAACGAAGCCTCTTGAAGGCGGTGTAACAACATACCCCAAATATGGTTTAGTGATACACCCCATGATGGCGTAACAACCCACCCCACATATGGAACAATGACTCCTGAAAATGGTGTAACAACACGCCATGAATATAGTTAAATGACACAAACTAAAGACAGTGTAATAACACACCCCATGTACAATGCAACAACATCTTTCGAAGAAGATGTAACAACAAACCATGAGTATGATGCAGTGACACATCCCAAAGAAAGTGTAACAATGCACCCTACACACAATCCAACGATGCTTCCCGAAGACGGTTTAGCTACACAATCGGATTGTAGTGTAGTGACACACCCCAATGTTGGTATTACAATGCACCTCATATATGTTGGGATGATGCCTCATGATGGCGGTGTTAATTATAGCCATAATTTAGTGCAACGACACACTCCTAAGATAGTGTCATAATACACCCCACATACACTGCAGTCTACAAACACTATCAGAGCTCACCACTACGGTTTATGTGGTTCACAACTCGTGCAGCTCTTGATTTTGGCCTATGTGGCCTACGACGTCATCACAACTAACCACTACAACATATGTGGCTTATCGATTGTGCATCTCCTGACTCCTACCTTTGTGACCTAAGAAGGTCATCACAACTCCCCATTATGACTTATGTGAACATTCACGACCTACGTTGCTCGCAGCTTGTGAGCTCCGAACTCTGACCCCTGTGGCCTACAAATGTTATCACAACTCGTCACTACAATCTATGTGACCCAGGACGACCTACGTCTCTTGCAGCTTGTGAAATTCCATACTCTAGTCTTTACAGCCTTCAGAAGTCATTACAGCTCATCACAATGACCGATGTAACCAACTACGGTCTACATAGCTCGCAGCTCATACAACTCCAAATTCTAGTCTTTATGAACTACATACTTCATCACAGCTCACCACTGTGGCCTACATGACCAATTACAACTTACGTTGCAACTCACTACTATGACCTACGCAGTCTACTTGTTGTGCAGCTCCTAACTACGGCCTTTGCAACCTATAGACATCATTAAATCTCACTAGTACGACCCAGGTGACTAACTATGACCTACATGGTCCACAACTTGCGCAGCTCTTTACTTTGTCCCCTGTGGCCTACATGTATCATCACAACTCATAATTACGACCAGCTTGACCAACTACAAGCTACGTGGTCCACAGTTTGTGCAACTCCCGACTTC
>NW_018236415.1:0-239 GCF_001263595.1 Phalaenopsis equestris | reverse complement strand
AGATTTGAAATTTATGTATCAATCTCAAGGAGAGAATCGAAATTTGGGTATCGACCTCGAAAGATGAGAATCAGAATTTTGGTATTGATCCAAAAATGAGATTTGAAACTTACGTGGGCGGCGGCGTCCAACCAGAGCGCGCCACGCATGTCTTTGGAGCTGCCTAAGATCTAGTCAGCACGCGCAGTTTAAATTGAAAAATAAGGCTTTTCCTATTTATTTAAATACCCTTAAATTAG
>NW_018236414.1:0-302 GCF_001263595.1 Phalaenopsis equestris | reverse complement strand
ACATAAATTAATATAAATTATATGAATTTAATTAAGCATTAAAATGTACAAGATGATTTAAAATATCACAATATTTTTTTAGACTTCTCTGAGCACATAAAACCTACTAAAATTATTACCATAATTTCCAAGTGATATTTTGAATTATATAATTAAAATAGCCAAAATGGTCACCTTAGCTTGAAAATTAGAGCTAAAAGCATAGGAATGTTCTCTGGCCTTAAAAAAATCAGTAGACATAACCTCTGTCATGACGAACAAACCCTTAAAATTTCAAGTCATGGTGAGCAATGTTTAGTCAT
>NW_018236413.1:0-680 GCF_001263595.1 Phalaenopsis equestris | reverse complement strand
TTATTTAAATAAGAAAATTGCTATTTTTCTATTTACACACGCCACGCTGACTGTATCCTAGGCAGCTTTGAAAGCACACGTGGCACGCTCTGGTTGGACGATGGGACGGTGCCATCCCCGTAGCCACTAACTCGGCCCACGGTTCATGTAAGGAAGTGCTGTTTGGCTCGATCTCCTCCGTCAATTTGATACACGCCCGATCGGACGGATCCTCGTCATCATCCCCGATAGAATGGTCCCATGACCGTCCACAATAAAACTCTAAGATCTCAGCCTAGACTCGACCAAATCACCTCAGGTTTGATCCTATATACTCGTCTAACTGAGACAACAATATCTATATAGTAGTCATGAAATTAAATTAATCCTAATTAAATGGAGAATCAAAATAGGCTCGGGAGGAGGAGATAGTCAAAATAGGCTCGGGAGGAGGAGAGGTTCAGTACCTTTGCTCTGAGAAGGGAAGCTTCAAGCAGAGAAACACATTTCATTTGTTGGGTCCAAAGAAGCTAGGGATTAAGCCTCTTTCTATGGTGAATTGTCTAGACCCAAATTCGACCAAAGCCAATTTCATGTGTTGGTCTAGAGCTGTACTAGAGGCTCTGTGGAGGGGGCTTTGATAGGGCTTTGGCTTCTCTCAAGGTACTGAAGGTGTGGGTGAGTTTAATTTGAGGTTGGTG
>NW_018236412.1:5297-5910 GCF_001263595.1 Phalaenopsis equestris | reverse complement strand
GAATCTCTTCCTTTCTTTACAACACACAGAATTTCACTTTGAGGCGGCAAGGAGGAAGAAATCTCTCACTTTCCCTCCACTCTTACAATCTCTCGAAGAATTCCTCACAATTTAGACTCTCTACAATTTCCCAACACTTAACTCTTGAGCCTCCTCTTTCTTATTTTCGGCCAAAGTCTTCTTTTTAAAGTTGTGGATGAGTTTTCCCAAGAGTTGCCTAAGCATCCCTCCAAAATTCGTCCTCATCCAATGCATTGTTGGACATAACCACCAAGCTCACCGTCGGAGGCCTCGAGGGCGTCGTCGGTGGGTCTTCTAAGTGAATTAAATCTGGAGTCTTGGGAAAAGTCCATCGTCGGCGCCGTTGGGCTCACCGTCGGCGCCCTAGTTCAAATCTTCACATTTTGGTCCTTTTCGCTCCAAATTCACTCATTTTTGCATCTTTTTGCTCCAATGACCCTAATTCATCATTCCTGCAACAAATCATCAAAAAAACCTTTCTTTAAAGTGCAATATCATAAAAAACAGTGTAAAATAGGTAAGAAAATCTCAACATATTTTCCTTTGGTCAAAATCCCCCAAACTTAACTATTACTTGTCCTCAAATAATTTT
>NW_018236412.1:4740-5243 GCF_001263595.1 Phalaenopsis equestris | reverse complement strand
CCATCAGATTATCTAGTCATCAAGTTTTAAGAGTTATAGTTTTCTATTTATTTCAATAATGACTATAGATTGCAATATTAAGTCACTTAGAATATTCAGATGATAGGAACTTCATGAGAATACTACTAGTAAAAGATCTATTTAATAAATATAAGTTCAGGAATATATTTAGGTTTTCCCTTTAGGTAGGTCCAGTGAAGCCAATTTTTGATTAGGCATATCCTTAAGCTTCTCCTCACTTTCATATTATTATTTTGTCTTTCTTTTCTCTTTTTCATTTGGATTGCTTTCAATCCTATATATTTTTCTTTTCTTTTCAGGGATTGTTGTCAATCCTTTCTTTTCCCTTTTTCAAGTGAAGATTACTATATCTAGATAGCCTTGATTTTGAACATCACATTTCTTTCACTAAATTTGAAACTCAAAGAATTCCTCTACCTTATAAATATTTCATAGCTTTTACATCATTGAGCCCCAATCTTTTCTTCTCAAATGAATTTCCA
>NW_018236412.1:2548-4705 GCF_001263595.1 Phalaenopsis equestris | reverse complement strand
TATAATCTTATTCTCTTATACTAAATATCTTAAGTTACAAAATTAATTTTCATTACAAAAATATTTCTTTAAATCTACCATAATATTTAAATAGCTACAAAATATAGTTACCTGAATTAAATTCACCAAATAAAATCATATTAATAATTTTTGAAAATATTGAAATAGAGGACATCTAATAGTTAATCTTTTTCTTCCCTCCCCCAAACTTAAATTTTTAAATATGAAATGGTATAGGTGGAAAGAAAAACTCTAAATATAAATCATACTTCAGTATTTTATGCATTTTCATCATTGTGAAATTTTTGCAGTCCTTAAAATTTCTGCTTCACTTGGTGTGTAACATTAGGAGCTTTCTACACATATAAATCATTAGAAAAATTGTTAAGTAATGAAATTTTAAAATAAGTATAAAACTAAAACATTAGTCAAACTCGACCACAATAATCCACTACCCCATCCACAATACTAAATAAAACAATTACAATTAAAATGCAAAAATGAAAATCACATGACAATACAATTCACAAAGTACTAATCAACATCCATTAGACTACATGTCCAAGTTTTAACTACCACACTAACTTTATAACAAAAATTAAAAATTATCCAATTACACATAAACATCCATTTCTATTACAAAAGATTTCAAAAATAAAAGTATAAGTACATCAATTACAATCAGATATCAAAATCACAAACTATGTCTTCGTCTCCTTGGTCAGCAGGTGGATTGGGATTATACTGAGTATATCGAGGGCACTCAGGAAAAGTAACAAAAATTAACTTCAGACTCACCTCTATAGTGTCGGGTCTGAGCTTTGTAGTAAGCTATCTCAAAATTTCAATGGCTTCCAAGATATACTTCAAATATGCAAATAATGGCTTCCAAGAGTAATTCTAAGAGCTCAACACTAAGTTCCATGAATTTCTTCCCAATATTTTCTTCACATTCTCAAATATATTGGATCTCCTCAATGTGGAAGAAATTCATGGTGAAAATCAAATATTGTTAGTTTGGAGTGAAGCTCTTACCTAGAGTTGATCAAACCCGGTGTCTAAATGCCTTGAAATCACCTCCCAATCCAAGATCTCTCAAGCCTAGGTCAAAAATCATATTTTTCAGAGGAAGGGGATGATGAATAGTGGCGGTTGACTGGTCAAAATCACCGTTAAAGGTATTTTTTTGGGATCTCACCATCGACGAGATTTTCGGCGCCGTCGGTGAGATTTTCGGTGCCGTTGACATGCTGTATTGACATTATATCCTAAGTTTCGGGAAAAGTCGGCCGTCGGCGGTGACGAGGGGGTCGTCGGTGGGCTCTATTGAAATGGTTCAATTTCCAGATTTTTGTGATTTCGATCTATTTCAAGCCTCAACAACATCCGTTCAATCATTATAGACATAATTTTAAGTGATTAAATGATGTACTTATCACAAATAAACTTTCACAACACAAAACATCATAATTATATATAAATTCCAAGGGTTACAATATATGTTACACAACACACGTAAGTTTGGTATTTTCTCAACCTTAATACATTAATTCAGCGTCGCACTCCAAGCTACAACACTCAAAATGCTGAAAATAAAATATCCTATGCTTAGTCTCAACTATACAGATATCTAAAAGCATAATTCTAAAGCAAATCAAATGCAAAGTTCAAATCAAATTACATACATAGACAGACAAGTAGCAATATAAATATACTATTCTTCAGATTTAGTGCTAGATTCTCCTCTGAGATCACCCATTGATTGCACATGTACGAAGAGGTTATAGAAGGGCTGGTATGGAAATTCTTCGGTAGAGTCCTCTTCTATCAATTTCATCCTCCTCATTAGCCGTATCAAACTATCTTCTATATGTCCAGAGTGAGAAAAATGTTCTTTCATCCTCTAGTCTAGATGATCAAAGAAATCAGAGATATTATTAATGCATTCATGACATTTTGTGCCTCCTTCTCCAATTTCTTGATTCTGCGCAGGATCACCAGAGTCTTGTCCGGAACTAAAGGTTAGATAGGCAGTGAATTCTGAGACGATTGACAATCATAATAGTCATGTCATTTTCATCTTCATAGGCTGGGAATCTCTCAGCTGGGTCCAAAGGCTTCCAAGATAGAAGTACCTTTTCCCAATTTTCATAGAAT
>NW_018236412.1:1193-2451 GCF_001263595.1 Phalaenopsis equestris | reverse complement strand
ATCCAATATCGATCGACAGTCCCATTTGGATGCAGTAATTCAGAATAGCACTTTCTTTAGAAACTTTACCAATCTTCATTGTCGATAACAATTTTGCAAAAATGAAGAAGTGTCAGTGTTTCGAAATGGGATATAACAGTGTTGCAGAAAAACTAACATACTTGTTTTCTCTCATTTCTCAGTCTTCAGTTTCGTCTGTTAAATATTGGTAAATCTCATTCATCTGGTTTCTTGTCGGGACGAAGTTGGAATAATGACAGACAGGAACGTTATCAATCATATATAATTCATTGATTCGTGCAAGAGTAAATGTTATCCATCTACCTGGCACATAGACGACTCCCTGGTTGATTCCATGCAAATTTGCATAAAATTTCTTCACCACAGGAACAACCACCGCGACGATAGTATAACACAACACTTCCCATCTTTACCGCACTATCATGTCTTCAATTTTGATCAAGGGGTTATTCAATCCTAAATTTATGAATCCTCATTTCACGAATCCTCATTCTTTGATTAATCTTTTCTTCGCTAGTACCTTGTTGAAGATTCGCTGCGCTTCCACACTAATGAACTTTCTCCGGTTGAACACTCGCATTATGGGATTTACAGGAGAACTGGATGCCATAAGAATGAATTTGATGGAGTTTCGATGCCATAGAAATTAATTTGGTGGAGTTTAACTTCATTTTTGGGGGAAATATGAACTTAGGAATCTAATTTGGGAGTTTAAAAGGGGTAACTCCCGCCCAAAAACCGTAAAAAACAACCATTCAAACTCTAGAAACTGCCATCCCACCGGTCTCACCGTCAGCGGCGTCGAGGGTGCTGTTGGATAGCCTTTAGTATTTATTTGCCTGGACTCTTGGAAAAAACCAGCCGTCGGCGCTCAAGGCAACAATTGCACAGTTTCGCTCTGGTCCAAATGCGTTCCAATTTTTCTCTATGGATCCAATTTTTATGATGATTCAGGGGTAAATAAGAGTAGTAGAGTTCAATAAATAAGAGTAGTAGAGTATAATACTACTAAAAACTAACGATAATTTCAAATAAAAATAACTATAATCACAATAAAAATAAAGATAATTATGGGTTGCCTCCTATAAAGTGCTTGGTTTAACGTCGTCAGCTCGACCTATTCAGGTTTATTCAGGTTGACTGATCATTGAAACCTCTTTAAAATTTAGTATTTTACCCTCAAAATATGGTTTTAATATGTGTCCATTTACTTTAAATCTATTTCTAGTCTTTTGAT
>NW_018236412.1:615-1154 GCF_001263595.1 Phalaenopsis equestris | reverse complement strand
AGTCACAGTAAAGGGTCCTAACCAACGAGACTTCAATTTCTGAGGGAATAACTTTAGATTAGTATTGTAAAGAAAAACTTCTTGTCCTGGTTCAAAGTTCTTCTGATTAATCTTTCGATCATGCCATAACTTAAGTTTCTCCTTATAAGTTATGTCGTTATCATAAGATTCATTTCTTAATTCTTCCAATTCATATAATTATAACAATCTTTTCTTGCCAACATCTTTCAAATTATAATTGAATTCTTTAATCGCCCAAAATGTTTTATGCTCTGATTCTAATGGTAAGTGACAAGTCTTTCCAAAAATCAGTCTGTAAGGAGTCATTCCAATAGCAGTTTTATAAGCAGTCCTATAAGCCCATAATGCGGTATCCACTCTAGTGAACCAATCTACTCTACTAGGGTTTACAGTCTTTTCAAGTATTTGTTTAATCTCTATTAGAAACTTTAGCTAATCCACTGGTTTGAGGGTGATAAGCAGTAGAGATTCTATGAATTATATTAAATTTTTCTGCCAATCTTGAATGTATTTATTCA
>NW_018236412.1:0-516 GCF_001263595.1 Phalaenopsis equestris | reverse complement strand
CGAGGTAAAGCTTGTGCTTCAATCCACTTAGAAACGTAGTCTACTGCAATTAATATGTATAAATTCCCAAATGAAGGAATAAATTGTCCCATGAAATCTAATCCCCAAACATCAAAGATCTCAACTTCTAACATGAAATTCAAAGGCATTTCATTTCTCCTAGATGTATTTCCTACTCGTTGAAGTCGATCACAAGTTTTTATGTATCTATACACATGTCTAGAGATAGTAGGACAATAAAATCCAGCTTGTAAAATTTTATAAGAAGTTTAAGCGCTTGTAAAAGTTTGTAAACAGCTTTATCAATCCCAAAATGTCCTCTAAATTCAGAATCATGAATGATTAGAATGATTAGATCAATTTCTTCATAAGGTACACACCTCCTCATAATAAGATCCTTACATTGTTTATATAAATAAGGCTCATCCCAAAAATATGGTTTCGCATCATGAATAAATTTTCTTTGCTTTTGTAGTGCCAACATAGGTGGCAAAATATCACTTGTAATATAATTAA
>NW_018236411.1:0-649 GCF_001263595.1 Phalaenopsis equestris | reverse complement strand
GGAACAACTTTCATGAAGGGTGAAAGTCATTTTGAGGTTAATTGGTTAATCAATTTGGTGGATTTTTTATTTTTGACCCATTTTAAGCATGTTGGGCTAAGTTTGGGTCAAACTTGGGCTAGCCATGGGCTAAGTCCAAATTGATTATTTTTTTGGTGTAAAACATCATGATGAACAACTTTCATGAATGATGAAAGTCATTTTGAAATCAATTTGGTAGTGAATTTGGTGGAGTTTGATAATATTTGTATTTAGACCCAAATTAGGCATATGGGGCTAATTTGGGTCAAACTTGAGCTAGCTTTGGACTAAGCTCAAATTGATTGTTGCTTTTGGTCACAAATGACCTTATAAAGGATTTTAAACAAAAACTGGACGCCAATTTGAAGTCTAAGGCATTCAATTGTTGAGATTTGGGGTGTTAGCCAATATTGGGGCTAATTTTGGGAATTTTGAATTTAGGCCAAAATCAAATGGATTTGAGGCTTCACCAAGGCCAATTGATGGTTAATTTTAATGTGTAGGAATGTTGTAAAGATTTTGCAATATTAATTGAGACCAACTGGCTAGGCTATGGATTCAATTAAGTGAGATTAAGTCTTATGGTTAAGATTGGGTTTCGACCCAAATCCAAATTGAGCTCAAATCA
>NW_018236410.1:0-1154 GCF_001263595.1 Phalaenopsis equestris | reverse complement strand
AATCACAAACGCCAGAGGAAAAAGATGACAGTTGGGGGTGAAAATAGATTTTTTTTGTTATTGAATTTATCACTTTTAGCCGTTCACAAACCGGTTTTAGTGAACCAGCGCTTAAGCGCGACTGGTTCGACGCTTAGGCACCTACCTCTCGGGTAGCCTTCGATTAAACGCGGAGTATTGGAGCTTAGGCACTAGTGTACAAATTTTAATATTTTTTTATTTTTAAGTTAAATTCACATCCTCCCTAAGTCATCCACCCCTAAAGTGTTTAATAAATCTTGATAACTAATTTCTTTCCCTTTTATTCTCCTCTTTCTCAAAATTCACAAAATTTCACAATTTTGATTCAACTTTAAATAACACATAATTTTTCACACAAACAAACACTTTCATTAATTTCTAAAAACAAATAAAGACACAATTTACACATGTTTTCTTCAATCCTAAGATTATTGAATGAGATATCACCTAAACACATCAATTCAAATACAAAACAACGTTAATATCAAAACAAATAAAACAAACAAACACTAGCTACGAACAAACTAAACTCTCGAACTTAATTCCATTCTTCTTCCGATGGAGCATATCCCGACCTTTCACTTATTTCTCCTTTGGAATTTGAAATATTGATTTGATAGAAAGAACGACGGTGAAGAACTCTCTTTGAGTCTTCTTCAATCCACTTGTTTCTCAAATACATCACCTTGTTCGCTTCTTCTATATTACTTGTATTACTCAATTTAAGTTGATCCTCTAAAAAATAGGTTTTTAGTCTATGACCATTCACTTTGAATATTTTCTCAGTTTTAAGATCTTTGATATTCACAACTCCATAAGGGTAAGCTTTTATCACAACAAATAGGCCCATCCACCTGGACTTAAGTTTTCGTGAAAATAATCTTAATATTTAATTATGTAAAAAAACTTGTTACACTGACTCAAGATTTTTAGTAAGAATCCCCCGATCATGCCACATCTTCATCTTTTCCTTATAAATCTTAACACTCTTATCAGATTGATTCCTTATCTCTTTAAGCCCAATTAATTGTAATAAAATTTTTGCACCAACATCTTTTAAATTATAATTGAATTTTTTAATAGCCCAATATGCTTTAGGCTTAAGTTCAACTTGTAAATGACAAGCTTTCCCA
>NW_018236409.1:0-1576 GCF_001263595.1 Phalaenopsis equestris | reverse complement strand
ATTACTTGTTATTAAACAAAAGTTAAATACTGTAAGTTTTATAATAGTAGAGAAATAATTTATCATTTTAATTTTGTTTTTTTAAAAAAAATTATTTTTCGTATGTCTTTTAAAAATTAATAAAAAAGGACTTTTTCTCCAAGTCAAGGCACTAACAATAAAATCAAAAGTATTAGTGAAATACATTTCATTTCCCTTACTTTTTTATTTAATAATTTCATTAAAGATTTACATAAATATCACTTAATTCTTATGTATTCATATGTAAAAGTTGAAATAATGATATGTTTTATGTGATACAATATTATTGGGTGGTATAACCATAAATAATTAAAAAAAACACAAAGTTTAGGTATTAGACATGTAAATAAATAGGAATTTGGGTGGTATGTATGTAAATGCCCCTAATTTTATTTAATTTCACCTTACTAACAACCAATAGTAGTTTCATTAGTATTGAGTGAAGTTTTGGGTAGTTTATTTAGTGCGATTGCGTTTTGAAAATACACCTGGTATGTTTGAGTAAATTATGTTTTGGTAGCTTATACGTTTTCAAAACACTGAAAATAGTGTTTTCACACAGCACCTAGATAGGTGTGGTGACAGTTTTCTGACAGCGGTCAGACTTTTCTAAAAAAATAAAAATTTGTAATAGACACAACACATAGCTTATTAGCAGATTATTTTTAATCTGCTTGTCAACAGATTATTCAATAAGCTACAAGTGCTCCCAAACATATCCGAAAATGTAATATTTAAAATTGGATAGTTAAAATATAATATTTAAAATTTGGAGGATTAAAATGCGATATTGAATATTTGATGATTAATATGCAAAACCCGTAACAGTAAAAAGCTGCTTCAATTCTTACACCAACTGCTTCTCCCTGCAGCACCCGTACGTCTATGCAGTGCTGGTTTTTGAAGCCATGGCCACCTTCGTCGGTCAGATCTCCGTTTTATCTCTCATCGCCATTTTCGGCGCAGCAACCACAGCCATGGTCAGTTCATTCATTCTTCTTCCACAATCATTCAGAAAAGTTCAAGCTTTTCTCTGCTGTATCTTCTTCCTCATAACCCTCCATGGTGTTTCAATATGCAGGTAACAACTGCAAGGAAAGCAGTAACTCTTCTCCTCTCGTATTTGATATTCACGAAGCCTATGACGGAGCAGCACTGCACAGGGCTTTTGCTCATCTCCATGGGCATTATTTTGAAGCTTCTGCCTGAGTATAAGGAAAAGAACTATGTTCCTCAGAAGCCAAAGCAGCGGCTGGAGGAAGAAGAAGGGATGGAGGAGAAAGAAGAGAAAATGGCTTTGGTTTGAAATTGAGAGAGGGAGAAGGAAGGATTTGTGAGCGGATATTTGTTTTGTTTGAAGAATCTGGAGGAGGATTCTGAAGGTGGCTTCTTTGTTTCTGGTTTGGGTTCATTCATTGGCCTTTTTTTGTGTGAGCTTCATTATTTTTTTTAAATATTTCTTCTTCATGTTGTTTTAAAAGGAAAGATATAATGCTGGGAAAACATTCACAGTTTGATATAGATGTAATAGCTCAGTGATGAAATAAGTTGACAA
>NW_018236408.1:5652-5865 GCF_001263595.1 Phalaenopsis equestris | reverse complement strand
TTCTTCTAGTTCACGCACCCGAGTTCGAGGCCGGGGACTCAGATGGGGAAAGATCAATTTAATTGTTGAGTGGACTAGGCCAACAATCAACATTGGTGGTGAAGATAGTTCTAAAGATGAAGTAAAGATGACAAAACAGAAGAAGCCTTAGTATGAGATGTCCCTAGATGATACAGAGAGGAATGAATATGAAACAATGTATGATCGGATAAA
>NW_018236408.1:4533-5370 GCF_001263595.1 Phalaenopsis equestris | reverse complement strand
CCAATTCAAAAGAAGGTCTCGGATTTGGTACAGTGGGACCAGTCGATGATTCTGAATTTTGCATAGTTGTTACTAGTGAGTCAGAAAAAGATTGTCTCGATGAAGATGATGACTCTACTGATCAACCAATAGAAGATGCTCCGCAAGAATTTGAGGAAGAAATTAAATCCACTATCGATGAATTGAAAGAGATTAACCTCGGGATTGAAGAACGACCGTGACCTACGTTTATAAGTTCTCTACTTGATGACGAAGAATCTATAGAATTGGTCAAACCTTTAACAGAATTGAAATATTGCTTTGCATGGAGCTACAATAAAATGCCAGGGCTGTCAGCAGAGGTTGCAGTCCATAAACTTGGGGTGGACAAGAATGTAACCCTAGTAAAACAAGATCCCAGGAGAATGCGCCTTGAAATAGAACAACAAGTCATCGTCGAGGTAAAGAAATTAATACACGCCAACTTTGTTAAAGAAGAGCAGTACCCCACGTGGTTAGCTAATATTTTACCTGTTAAAAAGAAAAATTGACAGATCCGCGTTGGTGTCAACTTCTGAGATTTGAACAAAGCATGTCCAAAAGACGAGTTTCCACTACCTATGCCGGAAATGATGGTGGATATCGCTTCAACACATGAATTTTTCTCCTTCATGGATGGATCGTTGGGGTATAACCAAATTAAGATGGCTCCCGAGGTTGCATCGCTCACAGCTTTCAGAACACCTATTGGAATCTTCTGCTACACAGTGATGTCGTTCGGCCTAATGAACGCCAGAGCGACATATCAACGTGCAATGACAAAGATTTTTGATGACCTCATTCACAATCAAGTAAAAT
>NW_018236408.1:2875-3844 GCF_001263595.1 Phalaenopsis equestris | reverse complement strand
TTAATCCATTGCAATATTTGATGACCCGACCAATACTCTCTGGACGTTTAGCGAGATGGTCAATGATCTTATTGCAATTTGATATAACTTTTGTGCCCCTCTGTGCTATCAAGGGATAGATTTTAGCAGATTTTCTCGCTGCACACCCACTGCCAGTTGGGTCCTCTCTCAATGACGAGTTACCGGATGAGCAGATATTACAGATGAAATTTTCTAGTGTGCAACGCTAGGAAATGTACTTCGATGGTACTTCGTCAGCCAGGAAAGACAAGGGAGTAGGCACAGTTATACCAGGCAAGGCAGGAATCAGTTTGATCTTTATTACGCCAGATAAGGGTATGTTGAGGTTTTCGTACCACCTGACGAAGCCATGTACCTACAATGAAGCAGAATATGAAGCTTTACGCACCGGATTGAAGTTAGCAATTTCAATGGATATAAACATTGTCATTTATGGTGACTCTCAACTTGTCATCCAGTAAGTCGCCGGACAATACAAAATTCTGAAACCAAGATTAGCAGAATACCATATGTACGCAATGAAGCTTCTGGAACAGATTCCTTAGGTGACTTTCTACCGGATTCCTCAGGGAGATAATGCTCATGCCGACGCTTTAGCAAAACTTGCTAAGGAAATGGCGTGTCCCCCGGAGGATTCCATCGAAGTCACGGTTCAAGGAAGGCGAGTCTTGTCTCGAAGCGACTTCGAAACTCTACACAAACTTGGAAATGAAGAAACAATAAATGCAGTTGCAGACATCAACAAAGATTGGCGCAAGCCATTAATAAAATATTAGCATACTGGAAATCTACCAGAGGACAAGTCTGAGGCGCACCACATCACAAGAAGGGCCATGTCTTACGCCCTAGTGGGAAATGTTCTATATAGAAGATCGTTTCAACCAAATGTGGCTACAGTGTTTGAGCACAGCTGAGACACAGGATATTATCAAAAAAGTACAAGCTGGA
>NW_018236408.1:0-1020 GCF_001263595.1 Phalaenopsis equestris | reverse complement strand
CCCGGTCCCAGATATCTTGTGCAGAGGTTGCCCAACATGCAATGTCGAGATACCAGCCAGGACATCAATCACGGGCACATTTGTAGAATGCTCGGACTGCAACGTTCTACATCTACAGTGTTCAGTACATTAGAAGAGTACACTGCAAGCACCAATGAGTCTCAGACTCTAGATTCCGTGGCAAATGAGCCGTATGTCCCACTGGGGACGGATGAACGAGCACCGCGGAGCCCAGGATCATACATCCCGCTTGAGGCTGAATCTCATATTCCGGATCGGCCAGCACCGGTTTGGATTCTCGCCGAGGCTCGGAGGAAGGAATGCCCCAAGCAACAGCCAACTCCCGGAATGGTAGAATACTACTAAATAAGAAAGGTAAACAAAAGAGAATTTGAGTTCTATGAAGAGGTTTAAGGAAAGTTTATCAACATATTGGAAGGCTTTGAGCTATATACCAGGGTTTTCTCTGAAATTGATGAAAGAAACATTTTGGACTGCATTTTCGATTTAAGAGATCGAGGTTGAGAGGGCTTTCTTATGGAAAGAACGTATTCCGAGCTGAAGAAATGGATGCAAGGAAAGCGAAGAATCACCATCCAGTGCGGCTGTTGCTACAATTTTACAAAAGACAGACAGGGGAATCCGTCTGGAATACTCAGATACAGCCAAGTGGATCTGTTAGCTCCGATGATAAAGTGGATGATAAAGATAATGTTCAAGTGTAATATCCTACCCGCCAATTGCATTCCTAACAGTTGCATCAACAACATTTATGAAGAAGGTGACTGTATTCCCCCGCACATTGACCATCATGACTTTGTGAGGCCTTTCTGCACGGTCTGATTCATGAGTAAGAGCAATATTCTGTTTGGAAAAGAAATCGATGTAATCGGCCTTGGTGAATTCAGAGGGGCTGTGGAAATTTCTCTCCCAGTTGGTTCAGTACTTATTCTCAAGAGCAACGGTGCAAACGTGGCCAAGCACTGCATTCCAGGAGTACGACACCGTAGGGTGTCCGTG
>NW_018236407.1:85539-86482 GCF_001263595.1 Phalaenopsis equestris | reverse complement strand
TAAAATTTAGTTTTGGTTTCATGGATATCCTAACAGTTTTGGTTTTAACATGCAGGGCGACATCATTGTTTAACATGCAAGTTCGAGACAAGAAGTACACAAAGGTAAATGCAATAATTTAAAGCATGCATGCTGGTTCTTCTAGTTCCTGTGTATATAATTTTGCAAAGAATTTAAATCATAGGAGTATATGAATGTATATTTTTCAAACCCCAAAGTATGACTCTATTGAGTCTCTAAAGCTCTTAGTGGATGATTTTAGAACAAAATATTGTGAGTTTAATTTGCCCTTCAAAATATCTAGAAGATTTTAAAGTGTTCAGGGAATGACCCTGAACTACTTTGAGGATCTCTTGAATTATTTTGAGTTCATCATTTGAACTTATCATATTGTTCCATTAATCATCTGAGGTTAGAGTGTGACTACCCCATTGTCGATTGAAACTTGACAATTCAATTATCCTGAGGATAGGATGCTTAATCAATTTAATACTTTACTGAAAAGTTATATGGATGAATGCCCCTAATGAAAACCCAAGTCATTAAAGAATTGGTGCCCATCACAAATGGGCTTGGAGTGTTTAAAGATGTTAATTACCAATCATATTATCTTCTAAATCTGATCAATTGAGGTTAGACATCAAACCTAGGTCATTATCAAGCCCTTAGCAATTATAACGGGGGAAATTAGTGGTTGTTAAAATTTTGGTTTAAGTGAAATTTATTCTTATTGAAAGATCCCATCATCATCAATTTTAGGCTTAAGATAAGTAAATTATCATGTCGCTAACTTAAATCCAGCACTTGAGAATCGTTTGATCTTAGTTGTTGATCTTAGTTGACTTATTAGGGAAATTATGATTTTGTAGATATTTTGAAGAGGTGGTAAGTGAGTTTCTACCTTTTAATCCCATTGTATTTCAATCATCCAGACCATTGTATT
>NW_018236407.1:77981-85523 GCF_001263595.1 Phalaenopsis equestris | reverse complement strand
TCATCCAGACATAGTTATTAAGATCAAAATTACCCATTTTCTCTTTGATTAATCCTAAATTTTAATTAAGGCACCAAAATCTAAAATTATCACTTTGCATTGATTAATCCCAAATTTTAATTAAAATTATCACTTTGCTCTTGGGGCTTTCTATTTTATAACTCTTCAAGCAAAATTCAAACGACTTTGGAAAATACTTAAGTATCCTATCCATGGATTAATTAAAATGTCGGAGAAGAAAATATGATTTTTTACAATTTGATTAATAAATAATTATTTTTATTGTAAACATAGGATTGTTCAATGTTAATTTATTTAATTAACCCATTAATGGAGTTTTAGTTTATGGAAAAATTATTGGAGATTTGCTTAGGTCAAAAGAATACTCAGACAAAATTTTATAATTTTTTTAAATAATGTTGTAATTATTACAATTATTTAAAGGTTATTTTTTTAATGATTATTTAAACACAAAAATATATTTTAATACTAAAAAATTACTTTTAAATTTTTATTAAACCCTCATAAGTTCAAGAAACTCAGTGGAATAAATTTTATATTTTCATGATTTATATTTAATTTATTGTAATTGTTTTAGTGAGAAAATAAGGAAAATAGATTTTAGACCTTTAAAAATTTATTTTTAATTTATAAAAATTAGAAAAAATATTCTAAGGGGTCCCAAGTGATCAGGGAACAATTGCAAACATTTTGGACTATTTATTGTATTTTTGAAAATCTTGATTATTTTAATTATTTTTAAAATAAACTTTAAAAACAAAATATTTTCACAAAAATGGATTTTATTACTAATAAATGCCCCTAATTACAAGGAACTCGGAAAACTATGTTTCATAATTTTTCTAATTTTATTTAATTTAATATAATTCATTTTGTGCAAAAATACCATTTTTACTTACAAAATCTACTTTAATATCCAAATCAGCCCAAATAAATTTGAAATTTTTATAGTTAGTTGAAATGATTCTTTTAAAAAATGTGGAATTAATTTTGTCAATTTTTTATTTATATTTAATTTAAATAAATTAATACAAGGTAAAAATATTTAATTAATAACAGAAGAATACAAAATTATTCAAATCATCACAATATTTTTCATAAGCTCTTCTAACCACAGAAAACTTAACAAAATTGATCCCATAATTTTCTGAGGGATATTTTAATTTATATGATTAAATAAAGTCAAAATAGTCACTTAGGCTTGAAAATAAGGGTTAGAGGCACAGAAGTGCTCTCCGACTTTGGAAAAATCATACAAGATGCCTTTTGTCGTGAGGCACTAACCCTAAAAATTTCAAGTTATGGTGATTAGTATTTAATCCTAATGAATTAAAATACCTCAGGGTGTATTTAATTATTTAAAAATTATATACTTGGCAAATAAGTTTTATTTTTGGTCTACATTATTCTCGTCTATTCACTGAGTAAGTGTTTATTTTTCTTTTATTTTTATGATTTTTTAGAGAAAGATATGGAATTTTGAAGATCATGCATTAAAAATAATTCAAAAAATCCATATTTTCTTAAGCATGTGGCGCCATCTCATCCTACGACGGCTTCGAACTCACACACGGCCCTCCGTCATTTGACGCCACCATCCACCTCAGCTGCCAAGCGGCCCGCCTTATCACACCAAAGGTTGTTCCAGCTTGATCTCCTCCGTTGATGAAATAAACGGGCAATCGGACGGATCCCCGTAATCATCCCCAAATGACCTAACCCAAGAACCGTTCACATTAAAACCTTAAGATATTCTCCTAGACTAAACCAAATCACATGGAGTTTGTTTCTAAACCTTAATCTACTAAAGATGAACATATATATATATGGTTTATCAAGCCTGAAATCAAACCATTACACATGGAGAATCAAAAGAATCTCAGACAAGGGTTAGAGCTCAATACCTTTGTTTGAGAGGGGAGGCCTCAATCAGATGACTTTCATAGCTTCTATTGGGTCCAATGAACCTCCAGATAAAGTGTCAAGCTCTGTTGAATTGTCTAGCTATGTTTTTTACCAAGCTCGATTTCAGGTGTTCGTCTAGAGCTGTTTGAGAAGAGGCTTTTGTGGGATCAACTCCTCTCACATTGGGGATGGTGTGTGCACAATTAATTGAAGTTTTTCACTGTGGGACTGTGGAGAAATGTGTCTTGGAGAAATGTGTCTGGAGAAATGTGTCTTGGTTTCAGCCTGATTTTGAGCTCAAAATTGAACTCTCACAGGGGGAAATAATGAGGGAAAATGGTTGTCATGAGCTGAGGAAGGTTTGGAGAGTCTCTGTTGAGATTTTGACAGAGTTTCCTCAAGGATTTTGGTTAGCTCTCTATCGACAATAAAAAGTTGAGGAGTTGTCTGTTGGAAGTTGTCAACCGCCGGAATCAAAATCCCATCGCCCGCTTTGAAAAGACATTTAATTTTTGTCATTTTGGGGATATTTTGGTAAATTTGAAATTTTTGGGTAGTTTTGGGTGACTTGGGTATTTTGAAAAGTTTTGAAATGATTTTTGGACAAATTTGAGTATTTTGGTTGGATTTGGGAATTTAGGGAATTTTGGCCAAATTTAGAGCTCCAAGGGTATGTAGGTAATTGAGGGATTTCGGGTCAAAAGGCCAAGTTGGATGTTTTTTGTATAATTGGGGTGCCAACCAACCTATATGAGCCATGGACCAATGGAATCCCCATTTGGGTCCTCTATGTACTGGTCTTAGCTAAACCCTAGCCTAGGGCTAGTGGGTTTAGGGGACCATCTACATGAGTTTCCCAAAAGATCAAGGGATCAAAGTCAACAAATACTGGGTTTAGGGTTGTGAGGGTTTGTGAGTGAGAGTGAGTGTAGTGAGTGAATGTGAGTGCCTTAGCCCCAGACCTGCACCCAGAGTTAACCCTAAGGTTAAATAATCCTATGGGAACTCTCCTTGAGCTCCCCCACAATGACCCCACCTACTAAGTGCTCGAGGTTAGGACCAATATGTAGAGATTCAAGTTGAGTAAAGAATAGGGTAGAATTTCTAATGATGAGGGTTCCTTTTCTAGTTTTCTAAGAATAGTCAACAGGAAAGTCCTATGGCTAGACCCTAGGCTACTAAAAAGGAAAAACTAAACCTCAACCAAAAGTGAGGTCAACAGATCCCTTGATCTTTTAGAAGACTCATGTAGATGCTCCCCTAGACCCATTAGCCCTAGGCTAGGGTTCGGCTAAGACTAGTACATGGAGGGACCAAATAGAGGTTCCATTGGTCCATGACTCATATAGGGTGGTTGACACCTCAATTTAACCAAAATATCCAACTTGGCATTTTACCCCCCAAATTACCTAAACACCCCCCCAAACCCAAAATTTGGCCAAAATTCTCAATTGCATCCAAACTACCCAAACCTATTCAAAAATCATTTCAAACCATTTCAAACTACCCAAATTGCCCAAAACCACTCAAAATTGCCAAAATTACCAAAATACCCCCAAATATGCCAAAATCACCAAAATGCCCTTGGTGGCCCAAACTTTACCAAAACCCCCAAAATCATTTCAAATGACTCCAAAATCAATTTGAACTCGTACATTGAGCCCAATTTGACCAATTTTGACCAAAAGCCCCAAATTGCCCTAAAAGACCCAATTTTCCCAAACTCATCTCAAATGTCCATTAATTTGATTGCAATTTCCCCCAGTTTCAATTCTCAACTCAAGTTCATCATGACCAAACTCAATTAAGCTCAAAAATAATTTTTAAAGGCAAAAAATGGATTTTCCTTAATTTTTCACTAAAGTAATTCTAATAATTTAAAGAAAAATAAAAAAAATGTGAAATTTGTTTTTCTAGGTTCTTTGACCTTAGAAAGATTTAATAAAAATAAAAAACTTAATTTTCCATAATTGAAATATTTTAAAATTTATTAATACTCCAAAACTTAAAATAATTCTAATAATTCAAATAAAAATCAAAAACTCATGAAATTTGGTCCAAGTGGTTCTCTGGTTTAGGTCTACCTCCAGTAAAAATTTCAAATGATTAGGCTCTGCCTTGGTCAAGTTATTGAATTTACTTTAAGAAAATTATATTTTTGCATGTAAATAATAATGTAAACTAAATTAAATTTTGAAAAATCACATTTTTACCTCTGATGTCTTAATTGACTCATGAGTGAGGTAGGATAAAAATCCTAAAGTCATTTGAATTTAATTTGATGAATTATGAAGTGATAGAGTCTTAGGGGGTAAAAGTGCAATTTTGAAAATCTAGCCCTAATTAACATTTAGGATTAATTCAAGAGGGTAAGATAGGCAAACTTTGATCTCAATTAACATGTTCAGATGATTGAAACATAAGTGATTAATTGATAGAAACCAATTTCACTTTTCTTAATTAAAGGATAAATTTAAAATTTCTTAAATCATTAAAATTTGGAGATCTATTAAATTAAATGATCCTAGACTTAGTGGTATAATTTTGGATGTTAAAAACTCACTAATTTAATACCTCTATCTGGTATTTCAATGAAATTTAAACTTTTTGATGATGAATTACTATCACTCCAAATTCAATTTCTTTCAAAAATTACTAATATGTCCACCAAGGTCCTAAGAGCTTAGTAGTGAGCTAGGCTAAATCAAATTTGGTTAAATGAGGATTAGAAAAGTGAATGTAACTAGAAATTAAACACTTTTAAAACACCACAAGCCCAAGTTGAAGCTAAAATTGGCTAAGTGTCTTAATAGCATTAAATTTCCCCTTTTAAAGGTCTTCACCCACATATTTCTCAAATTAAATGACAAATGATAATTACCTTACTCTTAGAGATAATTGAAACATCGATATTCACTGAACACTAGAGGTATTTACAGGATGAATTATTAAGCAACATAATAAGTTTAATTGAGCTTGAGATTTTTTATCTGGTGGTGAGAGGGAAGCATGGACCTGCTTCTTTCTCCCGACATTTTTGATACCTTAGAGGTCTACTAAACTTAGTGTGTTTTGCTTAATGAAATTATCCTCAGATGAATTAATAGGGGTTCACCAAGATATGCTTTAGGATTTGGTAGATCACTAGAACCTTATTTACCCGCTTTACATAAAATGCTTTTAACATATAAATGCTCTCACATGCATTTTGAGTTTCAGTTGAAGATGACGGGTATACTATCCAGGTACGCTTTTATTTTACCTGCATTTTTTCTTTCTTGTACTTTACTTTTCAGTACGTTATTGTACTTACTCACTTGCATGTATGAAAAAAAACACAAACCTGCATGTTAAACAAAAATATCACCCTGCATGAAAACTAAAACTGCTAGGATAACCACAAAACCAAAATAAAAATTATAATCAATCAAGATAAAATTCACCGCCACAACATTCAAAATATAAAATAACTCAAAATTGAATCACAAACATCACAAAATAATAATTGCAACTAAAGCAATGCGTCTCTATTGGATGATCATGAATCTCTCAAAGGAGGTAACCTACGGTTGCTAACGAGGCTTCCCACAGTCTGTAAGTTCATTGGACTAAGTAAATCTGAAGAGAAATAGTGGTACAGGAATGAGGGAACCGTAGGATCCAAACCAGTATCACTCTAATCAACTTTAATATGCCCCACAACATTTAAAGAACTACAACCATAGGGATATCTGATTTGACATCATAACTTGACACACTAGAAAACTTAAAATCGTCATGGCAAGGAGCTTAGAGCTAGCATGGTGGGTAGCACGGTCATCTTCAACAGCAAAACACATCTACATCAGCTAAACCAAATTCCTTCCTTAGAATTAAACAACCAAGTGATAGGACTTCGGGGTAGTTTGCTTATGCAACGTAAACCCTCACCTTATCTTTAGGCCTTTGTATAGTTCTGCTGTATAATATAAGCCCTAACTTGTCTTAGGATTCTGAGGTTGTCGTTTGTTAGGAACAAAATCCTCACATCTTCTAGGATATTTGTGTGATTGTTTCACACAAATGTAAACCCAAAAAAAATAAAATTAGCAGGATGAAACACCTAAATAATTTCTCCACAAAACTGAAGCCAAACAATAGGATAGACTGGGAAGTCACCGATGTTCTCCTCTGGATCTATGACATCCCCTAGTTCTTCCTCCTTTGGATTCTACAATAAAATGTTCTAAATTTGAGCTATTCCCATTTCATACCTCTTTGTCCGATTTCGTTGAAAAGTCCTACCCTTTTGAACTCCTTGAAGATAATATTCCCTGATTTTTATCAAGAGTTTTCTTAGGTGACTTCCGTTGTCTAAGATGTAATTAACTATAGGGGATTGCCCTTATTGGAATAATTTCCGAACCTAGCTTAAAATAAACCCTATTTTAAATTTTTGTATTAAATAGGGGAACTTGTCGGCCTATAATAAAAATAATTTTGCAGACCAAAAGGATGTCATAAAATCTTTAATTTATTTAATTGAGCCTTATGAGTAAGTGGCATATCTATCCTTTGGGATGGATACATTACTTGAGGTATTAGGCTCGTTTATTTAAACTACTGGGGATATGAGATCGGTCCGGTCTTGTATTTTCCAAAATCCAAATTAAATTAAATTAAAACGGGTGTTAGGATATCCATCCTAGCAGCCGACAACTTAACAACTCCCAACTTTTTAGTGCCTACACTCTCTCATCTTCAAAGTCATTTACCACTCCGCCAAAACTAATTCTTCTGTAGGTTTGTGACAGCGACTTTAAATATGCTTAAAAATACAAGAATTTGATACTAAAAATACAAGAATTTGATACTGTTGCTAGAAGATTTAAATCCCCAGCAACGACGCTAAAAACTTGACAATGATTATAGATTTGATAAAGATGTGTATAAGATATTCAATAATTGTAAAGTCACACTTATCAACGCAAGTATACGTATCGCTCAAGTAATATAGGGCTCTAATGGAGTCCTGGATATCAATCCCATATAGAGTAATATTAGAGGCTACAAACTAAGATTTAAAAAATCAATACTTAATTGCAACAATATAGTTCAAATTGCATATTTATCACTAATAAAAAATTGAAATAAAAATGTGATTTTAATAAACTCTTAATTAACTAATTCTACTAATAAAGTTTCTAATGCGAAGTTCAATATATAAGAAAGCATCATTTTCCTTGTCAAGAATTTTAAGTGAATTGATAACTTAAATTAGTTCAAATTGTATTGTGTCAAATAGGAGCATACCTATTATTTACTCTTTGAACCAGACATAAAGAACATTGACTAATCCTATGCTGGGTTACTGAATCTGTGGCTAGGCTGGGAGGATACTGACTCTCACTTCAGAGCTCCCACTTTCCCCTTGCCTGAGGGCTCACATCTATACTTCAGCACCCAAACGATAGGACCGAATTGAGGATTTTAGTCTGTGACTTTAAAATCTCCAATTCTACGGCCGATAATTTTTTATTTTCTGTGTCAAATAGGAGCATACCTATTATTTACTCTTTAAACCAGACATAAAAAAACATTGACTAATCCTATGCTTGGTTACTGAATCTGTGGCTA
>NW_018236407.1:75404-77954 GCF_001263595.1 Phalaenopsis equestris | reverse complement strand
CTTCAGAGCTCCCACTTTCCCCTTTCCCACTTTCCCCTTGCCTGAGGGCTCACATCTATACTTCAGCACCCAAACGATAGGACCGAATTGAGGATTTTAGTCTGTGACTTTAAAATCTCCAATTCTACGGCCGATAATTTTTTATTTTCCTATATATTTGCACCCAACTTTCAAGGAATTTGACTTCCCTAAATTTTTGATGTAATCTTTACTTTAGTTGTAAAACTCAACATATTTTAACAAACCAATTAGCCAGATTGAAAGTAAATTAAGATTGAAGTGAAAAGATCATCACAACTTCTTTAAAATTCTCATGGCACACAACCAATTCAAATCACCATTTCACAAAATCTCAAGACAAGGAGAAAAATAGAGAAAACTACCTAGAACTCATGGAGAAGATACGACAAAACTTGAAATTTATATATAAAATCAAAGTTATATAAATTTTAAGAAGTAAATACAACTTATTTATTAATTCCTCCTCAAGCAAACTCCTCAAAGTTCCTCTAAATCTTTTCCTTTCTTCCTCTTCAAAGTTCCTCTAAATCTTTTCCTTTCTTTACAGCACACAAAATTCTCCTTCGAAGCGGCAAGGAGGAAGAAATCTTTCACTTTTCTTCCACTCTTATAATCTCTAGAAGAATTCCTCGCAATACTAACCACTCTCTACACTCTAATGGGCACCACAAACAAGAAAGACTCCAGCGGACACCCCAGCGGACACACCAGCGGACATCCCAGCGGACACACCAGCGGACACCCCAGCGGACACCAAATTGTTTCTTTTAAAGTTGTAGAAGAGTTTTCAAGGGTTGCCCAAGCGTCCCTTCAAAAATCGTCCTCATTAAATGCATCTATTAAGAGAATCGAAGTGCTCGCCGTCGACGACCTCGAAGGCGCCGTCACTCGATGGCGCCGTCGGCGGCCTTCTAGAGATATTTAATTCTGGTCTCTTGGGAAAAACTTGATGTCGGCGGCGTCAAGCTCATCGTCGGTGGTCAAGATCAAATCTTCATATTTTGGTCCTTTTTGCTCCAAATTTGCTCCTTTTTGCATCTTTTTGCTCCAATGACCATAATTCAACATACATGTAACAAAACATTAAAAATACCTTTCTTTAAAGTGTAATATCATCAAAATCAGTGTAAAATAGGTATGAAAATCTCAAAATATTTTCCTTTGGTCAAAATCCCCCAAACTTAACTATTACTTGTCCTCAAGTAATTTTATTACTACATAAAATTTATGATTTACTGTCGTAAAGTTTTAATTTAGAAATATTATAAGTTTGATTTAAATAAATACCATAGTGAGATTTTCAGAAAAATTTCAAATAATTAAATTAACTCTGTAGGTACAAGACTATCTAGTCATCAAGTTTAAGAGTTATAGTTTTCTATTCATTTCAACAATGATTATATGTTGTTATATCAAGTCACTTAAAATATTCAAATGATAGGAACTTCATGAGAACATTACTAGTAAAAGATGTTATTCCATAAATATAAGTTCAGGATTGTATTTAGGTTTTCCCTTTGGGTAGGTCCAAGTGAAGCCAATTTTTATTAGGCATCTCCTCAAGCTTCTCCTCACTTATATATTTTTTCATTTGGATTATTTAAAATCCTATATATTTTCTTTTCTTTTCAGGGATTGTTGACAATCCTTTCTTTTTCTTTTTCAAGTGAGGATTACTATATCTGTCTAAGATTCTTAATATTTTAAAATATAGTTTTCTTTACTTTAAATAGTTAACTATAGTCTTATTCTCTTATACTAAGTATCTTAATCTATAAAATTAATTTTCCTTACATAAATATTCCTTTAAATCTACCATAATATTTAAATATCTACAAAATATAGTTATCTGAATTAAATTCACTACAAAAAATCATATTAATAATTTTTGAAAATATTTAAATTAAGAACATATAATAGTTAATCTTGTTCTTCCCTCTACCAAACTTAAATTTTTCAATATGGAATGATACAGGTGGAAAGAAAAATTCTAAATATAAATCATACCTCAGTACTTTAAGCATTTTCATCTTTCTGAAATTTTTGCAGTTCCTTCTCAAAATTTTTACTTTAACTGGTCTGTAATATTAGGAGCTTTCTATACATATAAATCATTACAAAATTTGTTGGGTAATAAAATTTTGAAATAAGTACAAAAATAAACATTATACAAATACTATATTTCACTAACACATCACAATACTAAGTAAAAAAAACTATAAATACATTAAAATGCAATTATTAAAATCACATCACATTACAATTTTACAAAGTACTAATCAAAGTCTATTATAACTACACTTACAAAAAACTACAACATACACTAAACATTTATAAAAATAATTAAAAATTATCTAACTGCAAACATAAAATAAAACATAGAATAAAATGAAAGTACAAAAAAACATACATCTATCTCTATCACAAAATCACAAAACAAAAGTACATCAATCACTATCATATATCAAAATCCCATACTATATCCTCGTCTCCATGGTCAGCAGGTGGATTGGGTTGATACTGAGTATA
>NW_018236407.1:72883-75313 GCF_001263595.1 Phalaenopsis equestris | reverse complement strand
ATCATGTCTATGTTCTAATCCCCCAATTCTTTCATTTATTTCCTCTATACTCTTCCGCTGCAATGTTAACTCATTCATTAAATCTTGAAGGGTAGGGGAACTAGAGGAAGGAAGGTCATAACTAGTAGAGGGGATATCTCTACTAGTAGAAGGTTCTTTACTCTTACTCCCAGATCTCCATCCTTCATGGGATTCATACATCTTTAAATTAGCTTTACTAATGGTTTTCATAGGGTAAACTCATTCTTCATCATCTCCAGCTTCAACTCCAGAAAGTTGGTAAAGTGCATAAATGAGGTCAGGATGTCCCAAACCTCCACTTGATTCACTCCTTGCCATGGTCAAAATATTCTTATAAATAACTCTCCCCAAATTTATAATCTGATTACTCTGAATACAAAAATTTGGAATAGCTCTAATCAGAAATTTGGAATAGCTCTATCTCTTGTTACCTCACTATGGTGATAGGTAGGTAACAGAGTAGAGAAAATAAAATAGTGTCACGCTTTAGATGTGACATTCGACATGGAAGTAGAAAAATTTACCCGTTCTCGCTGCTTTATCTCCCATGTCCCTTTCCCATCAGTGAGAAAGTTAATGACATCGTTTAGCGGGCATTCCATTGGACTGAGGGTTTCATAATTGCAGATATAGGAGTCTGGGACTTCATAAAATGAGTTAATGCGGGCGGCACTAAACTCAACAAAAAACCCTCTTACTCGAACGGTTCCGTCCTCAGAATATAACACATTGGCATATAATTCTTTCAAAACATTCATTCACAACAGCCTTGTTGGTGGTATAACAGAAATTTTCCCACCTCCGTTCGGTAATAACTCGTTCGACTTCTCCTCCCGGACTCTCAAAAACACGATCTTGTATACATTTCTTCCCTTGAAATATTGAAGTAAATTTTTACTGAGCCTTCGCATTGATGAAGCGAAACTCGTCAAACTCAAGCCACCTTTTTGTCGCGGAGCCATTTCAATCTAATCAAAATTATAAAAACAAATTCTAAAATACACTTCAAATACTCAAATAATGGCTTCCAAGAGTGACTCTAAGAGTTCAAAACTAAGTTCCATGAATTTCTTCCAAATATTTTCTCCACATTCTCATTTTCTTTTTATCTCCACAATGTGGAAGAAATTCAAGGTGAAAATCAAATATTTTTAGTTGGGAGTGAAGCTCTTACCGAGAGATGATAAAATTCGGTGTCTAAAAGCATTGAAATCACCCCAAATCCAAGATCCTCAAGGCTTAGATCGAAATTTTCCTTTTTTAAGAGGAAAAGGATGATGAATAGTGGTGGGTGACTTGTCAAAATCGCGGTTAAAAGTGATTTTTTGGTATCTCGCCGTCGGCGGGGTCGTCAGCGCCGTCGGCGAGCTCTATTGAATTAAATAGCCTAAGTCTCGGGAAAAAATCCACCGTCGATGGAACCGTCGGTGAGCCTTGAGAGTTAATTGTCTGGAGTCTCGGGAAAAACCCGTTGTCAGCAGCATTGAGCCCGCCGTCACTGCCCAAGGCAAAAATTTCACAGTTTCGCTCTGATCCAAATGAGTTCCAATTTTCTCTATGGATCCAATTTTTATGATGATTCAAAGGTAAATACGAGTAGTAAAGTTCAATACTACCACAAACTAACGATAATTTCAAACAAAAATAATATAATCGCAATAAAAATAAAAATAAAAATAACTATGGGCTGCCTCCCATAAAGCGCTTAACGTCATTAGCCTGACCTATTCAGATATTATTCAGGTTGACTAACTATTAAAACCTCTTTAAAATTTGGTCTTTTACCCTCAAAATATGACTTTAATCTGTGTCCATTTACCTTAAATCTATTCCTAGTCTTTTGATCTTCAATTTCAACAGCTCCATAAGTATAAACTCGAGTCACACTAAAGGGTCCTAACCAACGTGACTTCAATTTCCCATGGAATAACTTCAGCCTTATATTGTAAAGCAAAACTTCTTGTCCTGGTTCAAAGTTCTTCTAGTTAATCTTCCAATCATGCCATAACTTTAGTTTCTCCTCGTTATCATAAGACTCATTTCTTAATTCTTCCAATTCATTTAATTGTAACAATCTCTTCTCACCAGTATCTTTCAAATTATAATTGAATTCTTCAATCGCCTAATATGCTTTATGCTCTAATATGCTCTAATTCTATTGGAAAGTAACATGTCTTTCCAAAAATCAACCTATAAGGAGTATTCCAATAGGAGTTTTATAATCAGTCCTATAAGTTCATAATGTAGTATCCAGTCTAGTGGATCAATCTACTCTACTAAGGTTTACAGTCTTCTCCAGTATTTGTTTAATCTCTCTATTAGAAACTTCAGCTAACCCACTGGTCTGAGGGTGATAGGAAGTAGAGATTCTATGAATAACATTAAACTTTTCTACCAATCTCTGAATGT
>NW_018236407.1:62060-72495 GCF_001263595.1 Phalaenopsis equestris | reverse complement strand
CAGTTCCAAAATGTCCTCCAAATTCAGAATCATGACATTTCTGAATAATTAGTTCAGTTTCTTCAATAGGTACATATCTTCTCATAATAAGATCCTTACATTGTTTTTATAGATAAGGCTCAACCCAAAAATATGCTTTTGCATCATGAATGAATTTTCTTTGTTGTTGCAAGTTCAGCATAGGTGGTAAAATATCACTTACAATATAATTAACAATATCATCAGCATTGGTGACAAAATATCACTTACAATATAATTAACAATATCAATATACCATGGTATTTTCCACTCATTAATGTTATAGAGTTGTTCATCACGGAAACTGTCTGCAATTTAATTGTCGATATCAGATAATTCATGATATTATAATCTTGACAAATGATCAGCAATTTGATTATCAGTTTCCTTTCTATCAATAACCACAAAATCAAATTATTGCATCAAAAGTATCCATCTAATTAACCTTGGTTTGACATCCTTCTTTTGCATCAGATATTTAATAACAGAGTGATCAGTGTGCACAATACATTTAGTCCCAATTAAATAAGATCTAAATTTGTCAAAAACATACACAATAGCCAATAACTCTTTTTCAGTAACAGTGTAATTAATTTAAGCATCGTTAAGAGTTTTACTCGCGTAGTATATAACTTTAAAATTCTTATCATATCTTTGTCCAAGAACAGCTCCAATAGCATAATCACTAGCATCACACATCAGTTCGAATGGTTTCTCCCAGTTAGGTGAAACTATTATAGGGGTTGTGATTAGTTTTCATTTAATAACTCAAAGGCATTTAAACAATTTTCAGTAAACTCAAATTTCTTGTCCTTTTCTAAAACTTAGCATAGATGTTTAGTAATTTTTGAAAAATGTTTAACATAATGCCAGTGAAAACCAACATGTCCAAGAAAACTTCTAACCCCTCTTACATTATTATGAGGTGTTAATTTAGATATAAATTAAATTTTTGAAAGGTCTACTTCCATACCATTTTCTAAAATTTTATGCCCTAACACAATTCCTCCTGCAACCATAAATTGACATTTCTCCCAATTTAGAACTAAATTAGTTCTTTCGTATAACTCCAAAACTTTTTCAAGATAATTTAAGCACCCGTCAAATGATATTCCAAATACAGAGAAATCATCCATAAACACTTCTAATCCATCATCAAGACATCATATATCTCTGGAATGTTGCAGGTGCATTACATAATCCGAAAGACATTCTTCGAAAAGCAAAAGTTCCAAAAGGACTAGTAAATGTTGTATTTTCTTCATCCTCAGAAGCAATAGGAATTTAATGGTAGCAATTAGTTAATGACTTAGTAAAAATATATTATTTAGACTTGGTTTGGAAGTCTTGTGCTCGCTTTGTGTATTTTGGAGATTCTGTTCTCTAATTTCTAACCTATAGAGTGTTATGTCCTCTTCGTTTTAGAAGGTGGTGTCCATAACTTGTTTTGGAACAACCGGTACATCTCCCTTGACAACCATGCCTCGTCGGAGCCAATGTTTTGCGATTCTCTCCGTTGTTTTCAGCCCGAACTGTCGCCAAACACCTTCCATCCCCTTCCAAATTTCATCAACCTCGCATATTATTTTCTCTTGCTATTCCACAACCACCTCTCCATTATATCCACATCCCAAACCTCTTCTAGGAGCCCTAAAATAATCCTTTGGTATTAGAGAACAACAAATCTTAAAATTTGAAGGATTTATCATTCTTATACCTAAACCTAAAATCCACATAAAAACCTTTCACAACCTCAATATGCTAATTATCACTACCTCAATTCGTAATTATCACTAAACCTAAATTAAAAAAAAACCCACGTCCTCCACCTAGCCCAAAACTCGCTAAGTGGGAGAAAAGAGATACCATGCCACCTAGAAGAACATGCAAAAATGTGTCTAAGATCTTATAATGAAAGACATGCACAGGAGGTCCTCTAACTGTACTAAAAAAGTAGTTGCCTTTGAGAAGAGGCAATCCGAAGAAGTCACCCGTGGTCACAATAATGATTCACTAGATTGAGAGGAGGTGAATCCCTTCCACCAGAAAGTATACAGTGAGGAAGAGTAAAAACCTTTAGTACAAAGATGATCCTTAGGACAAGAGACCTCAATTGGTAAACACCAAGATCAAGAAGAATACTTATTCGTGGTGGAAGAACCTAAAGCGCCTTTGACAGCAGTTAGAGAAGAATAAACACTACATGGCCTAAGATGAAAGTAAGGATGCAACACAAATACCTCCCACAACAATATCGACAGGATGTGTTCATAAAACTACATAACTTGTGCCAGCACAAGGTGCGGGCTCTCATCATGGGGCCTAGCAAATACCGATTTCCTTATATATATGAGCCGCGTCCTCGGCCTGGTGGTTGACATCTGCTTCGTCAGTTGTAAGTCCCCTTTGGTCGGGGGCTTCGAACCCCCTCCAGGCAAGTTGTCCGCTATATGGAGATGGTACTTGAATTGGTTGGCTCATGAAGTCCAATCCCAAACCTAACGAGATTGCGAGCCTAAAGGGGTTGGCTGGTGGGTCCGCTAGTTAACCAATCTTTAAATATAGACACACACACACTGTTGGTTGGCATCTGCTTTGTCAGTTGTAAGTCCCCTTCGGTCGGGGGTTTGAATCCCCTCCAGGCGAGTTGTCTGCTATATGGAGGTTGTACTTGAATTGGTTGGCTCATGGGGTCCAATCCCAAACCTAGTGGGATTGCGAATCCAAAGGGGTTGGCTGGCGGTTCCACCCGTTAACCAATCTTTAACTATATATATATTATAATAAATGTTTTGAATCAGCTTGAAATATCATAATTCAACAATAAATTGTAAAAAAATTTTACACGATTAATTATATTTGATTAACATGCATATTATTTTTTCTTTACGTTAGCTATAATTTAGATGTATGAGTAAAGACAGGCGGCTAGTTAATGCTAATCATATTTTAAACTAATATTTTTAAGTTCAAGTTGAATTAAAAATAGTTATGAAAGAGAAAATAGTATTGAAGGCTTGGCAAACAAAGCGAATGATAAACTTATATTTAATTATTTATATTAAGTTAATTTAAATTATATTCGTTGGTGACTCGTTCGTCTTATTTTGATGATTATTTGTTAATGATAAAAATTACCAAATTCAAATTTAATTTCGCCATCCGACAAGCTGTTTCCAACTTCAAAATTTCAAGTCATCGGTAAGGCTGTGAAATTGGCTCAAAAATTGTGAATCACTCGAAAATCAGATTGAATTCTAGCTCGGATCGAAATGGGATCGAACCATTCGAGTAGAGCTACGAGTCAAATTAAAGGATCGAATTTATTTCAATCCGATTTCAATCCATCTTCGACTCGGATCAGAATTAAAATAAATTCTTATATATTTACATATATAACGCCTAAATTTTTAGTTTTACATGCATAATGCATTGTCAACTCAGTTGGTGAGGTCCTTTTTGCTTGAGCGGAGTGGCAGGAGTTCGAATCCCCTCTTTTCACAAAAAAAGTACATTTTTTTTCTGGTGGGCTGGCCGGATGGGCCAAGGAGGATTCAAGCCGGACCGATCTAGCTCATGAGCCAAAAATGGCGTTCAAGCCCGCTCAAAAATTGACTCGATCCACAATGGATCGGATCGAAATTTACTGGATTGATCCACGATCCGTATCTCTTCTATTAACGAATAAGCCTCATCAAAAGGTTTTGACATTAAAGAATGTCGATTTTGAACCGTTCAAAAATATTTCGATCCAATTTAATCGGATCGTGAGCCAGCGATTTTGAACCGTTCAAAAATATTTCGATCCAATTTTGAGCCGGCCCTGGATCGGCTCGAAATCGGATCGTGAGCAGCCCTGGATCAGCTCGAAATCGGATCGTTCACACCCCTAGTCATCGGGTAGGGTCTTGACAAGTAATGTTTATGATTACTATGGGAAGTTAAGATCAAAAGGCTGAGATTATTATCATATTTATAGAAGCGGCATTTGCTGCAGTGGGCTAATTTGTCATAGAGGAAATAATGTGAATATCGGCTGGGTAGTGTGGTAGAAGCCTTCTTATTTATACAAGGGAGGAATGCAGAACACACCACATCTAATAACAAGAACCATACCATCCTTCAGCATATATTCAAATATGAGATTAAAACTTGTTTAATGCAGTTATTTAAATAATTTGAAGCTTGTGCTATAAAAATCAAAGACCAAATGATAGCAGTTGGTCTGATCTTTAGAAGAAGAAACAGAGCAATTGTAGATCATGTATACATTCTTTGGCCTAAATCAAGCAAAATGATGTAATTAGGTCAAGAACACCAGATCTAAGTAAAAAGGCCATACAATCCTTCCATATTAAACCGAGTTGATCTATTGCGAGAGAAGAATAGGGAACAATGCTTCGTTGAGATGTCTGAACATGGATCAAACATGACAACGCTAGAAAAATGGATTGTAAAAAGGCTTCAAACCAAACTAATTCTTTGCAGTTCTTTGAAAAGCTATTAAAAACTGAAATTGCTCTGGTCTTCTGGATGGCATGATTTATAAGCTTAAGATAAGGCAACTTAATTTGAATACTTGACAATGGTTATGTATGTAATAAAGACTACTAATACTGATCTTCTACCTGAATTCATCTTATAATTTAGCATAATTCGTCAGTCATTATACATTGTACAAACTGCAAATTTCCATTGATGTGTCATTCACAAATTTTTTATCATCTAGCACGAATCTCGATGCATTTTTTGAGCAATAAATGTTCAAATTTCAGATTCAAGATCATCGAGGGCCGCAATTTAAAGCAAGTTTATGGTCAAACTGACCGTCTCGACAAGACGGACCCGATGATAACAAAATTGGTTCAATCCAATCCAATCAAGTCCAGATCGAACAATTAAAGTAATTTTGAGGCTTTGGATTATTAAATGGATGGTCAAATAAACTTCAAATTTAGCATATCTATAGTTAAACTGAGTGTATTGACAAGAGAAATCCAACGAGCTCATGCTCTCATAATTTTCAGGCCATTAAGGCCCTCAAATTATTAAAAATCCCATATAATCAAGGGGTCAATTAACGTCGTCCGATCAAGTGGTTGGGGAAGTTACTTACCAAAGGACAAAAATGTCCCTCCCCTAGAGCCTATAAATAAACCTCCTCTCTTCACTTGAAAGAAGATGAGAATGAATTAAATTTCAGTGTTGTTATGGACTGAAGATTCAACAATAACTTTTAACCTCCATAGCCATCGTTGGCGAACTACGTTTGCTTACGAAGTATCTCGAATACGGTATAACAAAGTATCCTAGAAACAGTGTAATGAATGACGTCATATTAAAGGTCCATCGAAAACTCTCGATCATAAGATACTTACGACTGTTGTATTCAGAATCAGCTTCATCTGTACTCCTAAAGCTTTCTATACACTGTATATCAACAAGTGTTGTCTTTGTGCAAAATAATAAAATTGAGAGGAGTTGCAATCACCAACTGGTGTAGCACTAACTATGATCTATGTAGTCAATTACTACCATAACTTCCCACCCCAACCTACATGGCTAATTATTATCAGTACAATCTTCCACAACAACCTTTGTGGCTAATTGACGCTCTTGTAGCGACCCACTACGACCTCTGTGGCTAAATACTATTATAGCTTCTCATTGCTAATTATTATCAGTACAATCTTCCACAACAACCTCTGTGGCTAATTGACGCTCTTGTAGCGACCCACTATGGCCTATGTGGCTAAATACTATTATAGCTTCCCATCACGGCCTACGTGGCTCGCTGTTGTCATTATAGTCTTTAAATATGACTTTTATGGCAAACCGACGCTCCTTCAGTGCGCTCTTGCAGTGACCCATTAGAACCTATGTGGCCAGTTACTACTGTAGTATCTCACTATACGACCTTCATGGTCACTTGCTATCATTGTAGTATTCCACTATGGCCTATGTGATCACTTGATGTCATTGCAACATTCCACAACGGCCTATGTGATCACTTGATGTCATTGCAGCATTCCACTATGATCTATGTGACTAACTGCTACTCCAGCTTTCAACTGCGATCTCTGCGGCCAACCGACGCTACTGCAGTTACCAAATATGACCTATGTGACCAACTATAACCTATGTGATTAACTGCTACTACAGCTTCACGGCTACCAATTACAACCTATGTGATTAAACATAGCATATATAACTAACTGCTACTACGGCTTGCAATTATGGTCTATGTGGCTGACCCTCTTGCAATTATCAACTACAATCTATGTGGTCAATTTCTACTGCAGCTTCCCACCACGATCACTGTGACCGACGGACACTCTTGCAACTACCAATTATGATTTTTGTGGCAAATTATTACTATAGCTTCTTATTACGGACCATATGACCAACTGATGCTATTGTAATAACTACGACCTTTGTGGCTAACTATTATAGTTGTTGTTTCCAATTACGGCATTCGTGACCAACTATTATTAATACAAACGAAAACTACATATATTATAGCCCAATTTTAGTTATTATTATTGAAAAAAATTATACATCTGTGATTATCAGCTTTATAATTTCATCTTCTCTAATTCAAGAGATGAGTGAACTCATATACTTACAATCATATAGTGGATTAATTTGACAGCTAGGCTCTGCGATTTTTTATTTTTTCAAAGTTTTTAACAAAATTTTGGTGTCTCCTCTTGCTACTTTTCTATTACCCGTGTGCATGTTGGATCTCTGTATAACACTAAGACATTAAATATCACTCTACCTGTGTGAATTTTGATACATGTAATGACCATAATTCAGGTTTTGGACAAATGAATTTATCCATGTGGAAGATAGTTACAAGTACTTGGGTGAAAATGTAAGAACAATTGAAAGCTAAAAATTAGAAAATAATCATCCAAACATTCAAAACCTTGGTATGCCACTTAACTTTATAAAAGTTTCAATCTCTTTTTTTTCCTTTTGGATTACAAGCTCTTGTCACTGCACCTACTAACTAAACAGTCGTGTCCACATCCATACTACAAGCATCATTTTTTATCCTAATCCACCTATCACTAAATAAATTTAACTTCCTACAATTTGTGAATACAATGATGACCTGGATGCTCTAAATTTTTATGATTCATGTCATAACTCAACCTAAGAGCTTGAAACTACCACGGCGAGAACAGATAGACAAAAAAAATTTATTTTAATTTACAATTTTTTTCACTAACAAATAATCATCTAAATAAATCAAAAGGACTAATAACGATGTAATTTTAATTTACTTAATATAAACAATTAAAAATGAGTTTACCATTCTCTTTATTAGCAAAATCTTTGACACTGATTTTCTCTTTTATCACTCATTTCTAATCTAAAACTTAAACATGACAATGTTTATTTAAAATATGATTAGCCATCAACCGACCAATAAATATGCATACTTCAAAGGCAACAGTAACGTAACGTGAAAGAAGACTATAAACATGAGATTCAAAATACAATAAATCAATATAAAATGATTTAAAAATTTATTAATCAAATATGATCACTCAAGACATTTTATAGTTATTATTATACAAGATCATTTACATATCAATATCATTTTTCATTTACGAACACACGTATCTTAGCATCCCAAGCTAGGATCATAATGAGTACAATTTATCAGTCAACATGCATATGGAAGCATGTTATAATTCATTTTATTTATATTCTACTTATCTTTCGGCACCATTTTATTATAATCCGTAATGTAATAAATAAGTATAACTATTCAAATCTTTCAAATTCATTGCTATATGACCAAATTAACATATAAAACAAAAAAAATCATATCATACACGTAGTATCAAGATATCTACATAAATGTCATTCTAATAAAAATGATTTAGAAGAAACATAATATTATTATCAAAATTTAGAAGCAAAAGTACTGCTCTGAACTTTAGATAATTTTATCTTTTTGACTTTATACGGACTTTATCTTCTTTAATTTCATACTTATAGAAAAAATTTATAATAATTAATTCAATACCAAGTTGATCTTCTTTATTTATTTATTTTTTTTTAAATAACAAATTTAACAATTTTCATAACATTATAAAAAATACAGGGATCCTAACCTACAATTTTATTAATTTGCTACTACAAATTCCAATTATACTATATATTTAATATTTATTGAACCAACAAAAAACATAAAATGTGAAGTAAAGCTTATTATAATATCTTCACATTTACTTTAGTTAATAATTTATATTAATTTTACTAGAAATGATATTAGACATTTAATATTATTTAACAATCTTCATTTATATTAATTGATCTTAGTTAATCAATTTTTTTTTTCATTCAAAAGAATAATATTTAAATTGTGTTTAATATAAGTTTTGTGCATTCAGATTAACATATTAATACAATCAAATAAAAATCTCCCTTTCATTTTATTTACAGTTATAATAATTTTTTTTCCTTTTTTAAACAAATATCTAATTTTATAAAATTATTATTTAATTTAGTGCTTTTGATATATCAAATAAAAATCTCCCTTTCATTTTATTTACAGTCTTATAATAATTTTTTTCCTTTTTTAAACAAATATCTAATTTTAAAAAATTATTATTTAATTTAGTGCTTTTGATATTTTCTAGATAAAATTAAATCTAAATTTTTCTATGTAAATTTTACTAAAATAATCTTAGCTGAATATACTAATTTCATCATTAAATAACATATAATCTTAAATAAAACTTAAAAAAAATCCTAACCATGTTTATCTTCCTCTTGCTTATGCTTGGTTCAGTTTTCAGTTTGCACAATTGGCTAGATTTCGTGGCAAAACCCCTGCTCTCATGATTTCTTCCTCCCTCATGTGCACTGGTCATGAGTGATCGCCGTTCCTAACAGTGATTGGATGAGCTCCTCTTGTATTCACATTCTCCTTTGCAAGCATAACTCAAACCTCATGTCTCCTACTCAAGCCATGCCCGACTTTAATGCCTTTTTCTGCTTCCGATCCGAGTCCATCTCGTCACCTTTTCACGTGCACTCCCTCTCTCACCATTTAACCTCCCACATTCTTCCAACTTTTTGTTTTAAACATGAGAGGTTCGTCTCTTTTCCATCTCCCTAGCTCACTCTATGAATACTCAATCACTGCCACCCCCATCAACTCTATCTATAATAATCATGACATCACTTGCTATCATCCTTGTATCTTCTTCCTTTCTTTCATCCCCTAATCATTGCCATCTCTCATTTCTGTTTTTTTACGAGGCAATATAAGCTTGCCCACTTACAAAAATTGCCCTTAAAATTTCATATTATACTATTTTTTATTATATGATCTAGCCTAAAATTTCAAGTTTTAATATGAAGTTTCCCTTTAATTGATCCTAATGACACTTTCGATAAGTTTCAAATTACATTATCTAAATTTTTACTTTGATATCACTTCTATCATGACCGACACTGAGGTTTAAAATTATCAAGACAAGAACAAACAGTTGGACAGTGAAATTTTATCTTAATTTATAATTCTTATCAATAATAAACATTCACCCAAATAAATTAAAAGTCATTAACAAAAGTAATTTAACTTTACTTAATATAAACAATCAAAAAAGTTTATGTTTCTCTTTATTGGTCACCTCTTCTATTACTTATTTATAATTCAAAGCATGAACTTGAAAATGTTAGCTTAAAATATGGTTAACTATCAAATGACCGCTAAATAGTCATATTTTTAAGCTGTCCTAGCGTAAAGAAAACGAAAATAATATGCAAGCCACTCAAAATACAATAAATCGAAGTAGAATCATTTTATAGTTTACTATTCTTACAAGATTATTTAAAAATAATTCATAAAATTGATTATATCATACTAATATCCTTTATCAATTACGAGCACGGATATTTTAACACTCCCACCCAGTATCATAAAAGGTGAACTCTATCAATCAATATGCACAAGCAAGCATATTTGTCGGCAGCTAAAAAGAAGAGGTTGTTTGGGGGTCGCCCGTAAGAAGCTGTCGGTCACCGGAATCGAAATCTCGTCGCCCGCTTCGGAAGGACGTTTTAATTTACGTATATATATATATATATAGTTTTAGAAAAATATGAAATAAAACCGACCCCATATTTTTCGCAGTTTAAATGAAAGAGCACCCTACCTCAAATCCTGTATTTCCCCCGAGGGATAAACACAAGACTTGAGGATGGGGCTCGATCAAATAAACTAAGAAAGATATGACATCCGTTTGGCCTGCGAAACTGTTTTATTTGCCGACAAGTTTCCCTATTTAATACAAAGAATTAAATAGGGTTTATTTTAGGCTGGGTTTGGAAAAACTTCCTATAAGGGCAAACCCCTATAGTTAATTACATCTTAAATGACCGAAGTCAC
>NW_018236407.1:52640-55368 GCF_001263595.1 Phalaenopsis equestris | reverse complement strand
GATTATCCTCACTACCCACCTTTTGAGCATAGAAGGATGATGGATGAGGACATTTTTGATGATGATGATGAGGAGGAGGAGGAGGACTAGATGGTATTTACTTTTCTGTTGTAGATCTCGTATATGGATTTTCTCTATTCATCCACATTTGATATGTCTATGTGTTTGATTGATATAGTTGCACTTCTTATTTTATTGCATTAATGTTACTCTTGCTTTTGTTTATTTAGTATTGCATGTGTGTTTGTATAGTCTTTTACTTCGCAATTTTCAAGCTATACATGTTGATTTAAGATTTACAACTACTCAACACCTATCTTTACTACTTGTACATGCACTATTCTCCTATTTAGAACTTAAAATTTTTCTCTTTCTTCATGCTTATTATATACTTTAATATTTTATACTATTTAAAAATTTAAGTTTAGGAGAGGGAGAAAAATCTTTTGTAAAACAAAACTTTATTTGTTTTTAATAAACTATATTTTTAAAAATTATTTTAACTTAACATGTGGTATGTGGTGTTAAATTTTGATAATTATATTTTTTATTTTATAAATGTTATAGTAGACTTAAGTAAAAGTTTGTAGTAAGAAAGGGTAATCCTAAAATTAAGATATTTAGTATAAAAGTCTAGGAATATGCTTTTACTATTCAGAGTGAGAAAAATTGCATTTTTGAAACACTAAAGATTTTAGAGTTACACTTTTAAAAAAAATTAGAGACTCTATGAAAAATCATTATTGCCCTAATACACATTTTTAACTAAAGAAATGTGAGACATTTTTAACTTTAGGAAAAGAATAGTTAAGCTCAAAATCATTAAAGACTATCTAAATATAGTAATCCTCACATAAAAAAGAAAACAAATGTAACGAATGAAAATGATCTTGAAAGAAAAAGAAAAGCAAAATCAAAAGAAAAAGAAGAACAAAAATGTAAACATGTGGGGAGAAGCTTGAGAAGATGTCTAATTAAAATTGACTTCACTTGAATTATCCTAAAGAAAAAAAACTTATTTACACTTCTAAACTTATTCTTAACTTTTAAAAGTATTAGTCTTTTTACTAGTAGAGTTCTCATATAATTCTTTTCTTTTAAATTTTATAAAATTCCTTAATGTGACAAATTATAGTTATTTTTGAAATAAATAGAAAATCAAATGTCATAACTTGATTATGGAATAGCCTTATATTTTAATTTTAACATGAGTTATTGAAAATTTTTCTAAAAATTTTTCTATCACATTTATAGGACAAAATTATAAAATTCTTTAAGTGAAACCCACTAATAATAAGCTATTATATTTGATTTAAATAATGCAAGGGTTACTTGAGAACAAGTAACATTTAAGTTTGAGGGAATTGACACACTTCAAAATTACCTATTTTTATTATGTATTTCATGCTCGTTTTTAAGGATATTACGCTTTAATGAAAGGTATTTTGCGTGTTTTTGATTTCAGGTATAAGATATGGAGTTGAAGAGTAAAGGGAACAAAAATGGAGCAAAAATGGGTCAAATGAAGCCAAAGGACAAAAAAGGTGAACTGGTGCCAAGACCAGTGAGTCTGGATGGCTGGCGCCTAGGTGCAACGGTTGGGCTCTTAGGCTCCAGAAACGGTTTGGCCAAGATATATTGAATTTGGATGAATTTTGAAAAGGTGCCTCAAGTGACTCTTAAATATTTTTAGAGCTCTATATATAGAAGACATTTCTACATGTCTAAGAGAGGAGAAAAAAGAGTTGATTTTGGGTAGGTTAGACCACCATTAAGGGTGGGTGGCCACCATAGTGTCAGTTTAGTGATTATGAGTGTTTTTAGAGTCTTGCGGAGTCAAGTTCAGTCAAGAAACGTTAGAGGATTAGTTGGGAAGAGTTTGAGATAAGTATTTATACTTTTGTTTAAGATTGGTCTAGTAAACTTGATATATATATATATATATAATATTTTGTTTTGTTATCTCCATATTTTTTGAGTTGTTTTATTTTCTTTCTTCTTACAATAAGAAGTAATCATGTGTGGGATTATAATTTTTTTAAGGTTTCTTTTATTCCCACAATTTGTGTTGGTATTTTCACTGGTTCTTCATTTACTTTGCAAACTGGTCATTTGTGATGTTAAAATCCAATGCAAAACATAATGACCTAGGAGGGCTACGATTTCACCAACTAGTGAGTACCACACTAAACCTTGGATGGTGGGGATGCTAAGTCTAAGGTGGAGTGCAAACATATAAAAAGATAAGTTTTGATGGGTGTAAAATTAATGATTCTAGAGTGACAGGCTAGAACCTTTATTAATTTGGTCTTATTTGAGAACCTGAGTCCCTAGTAGGTCTTATAGAGAAGGCATAGTGGGTAATCTGGAAGTGAGAGGCTAGAATCTACTCAACACTACCATACAATCGGGAACTTAACTTAAGATTAATCAATGTTCTTTATGCACTCGGGAAAGGGTAAATAATAGGTTTGTCGTAACCCCTCAATTTCATCTTTATTCTATTGATACTTACACTGATTACAATCTCTTTGCAAGGGGAAAGAATTTTTATTATAATCAAACTTCCTTACACATCTTTAATCTAGAAACTTTGCATTTAATTTTAGTTTTAATTTAGTATTAGCAACTTTATGTACACCCTTTTATAAATAGTTCGATATTATTCTCCTACAAATTTAGTTTATAGTTTAAGTGAAAATATTTCTAAGTTAGCATAATAATTTCA
>NW_018236407.1:29944-51866 GCF_001263595.1 Phalaenopsis equestris | reverse complement strand
ATTTCCTTGCATCAGATTTTCTTAAAATTTTTTTAATTCTGTGCATGCTACTCTTCCATGTTTATTGTGCTAATACTTCTTGCAGCAGTAACAAAGGCCCATATATGCAAGTTTATTTTAATTTTTTTTCATTTTAGTGCACTTTATTGCGTTCCTTTTATTGATTTTACTGTTCTTTTACTTTTGAGACCTGTGCACTATTATAGGGTAGAGAACAGTTGACACCGATTAGGTGGTACACAATGACATGACACTGACCAAACCAATGCATGCACACTTAAACTTCATTACCTTAATTGCTACGATACGTAGCTTGGAGCAAACTTTCTGGGCAGCATGATAAAGGACTTCCACCGACAAATCAAAACTATAACATGATCTACATCAACTAAACCATTCCTTAGAATTAAATAACATGCCATTAGATTTCTAGGTAGTTCGTTTGGCACGACATAAATCTTCACTTTATCTTTAAGCTTCTACAAACCTTGTCGTGCACTGTAAGTCCTAACTGACTTCAGATTCTGAAGTTATCGTTCGGTACAACGTAAACCCTCCTATACTCAAGCCTATTTACATGATCGGATGTTGTGCAATTGTAAGCCCTAAGTAATAAAATTGACAGGATTAAAACATTAAATAACATCACCTTCAAAATTGAAGCCAAACAGTAGAATAGTTTGGGAAGCCATCAAAGTTTTTTTCTCGGATCTGTGACATCCCCTACAATTAATTCTCTTGGAATCCTAAATAACTGCTCCAACTTTAGCCATTCCTTTTTGGCCTTCCCATGTAAAATCTTGAAAACTTAAACTTTGAAATCTAGAATACAAAAACCACCATCTTAATCGAGAGTTTTCTTAAGTGACATCATTCATTTGACAAAATTGAAGCCAAACAGTAGAATAGTTTGGGAAGCCATCAAAGTTTTTTTCTCGGATCTGTGACATCCCCTACAATTAGTTCTCTTGGAATCCTAAATAACTGCTCCAACTTTAGCCATTCCTTTTTGGCCTTCCCATGTAAAATCTTGAAAACTTAAACTTTGAAATCTAGAATACAAAAACCACCATCTTAATCGAGAGTTTTCTTAAGTGACATCATTCATTTGAGATGTAATTAACTATAGGGGGCTTGCCTCTATAGGAAATTAAGAACCACAGTGAAATAAACCCTACTTAATCTCTTATATTAGGTAGGGAAACTTGTCGGTCATACATAAAATGTTCGCAGACTAAACGGATGTCATAAATTACTTTAGCTTATTTAATTGAGCCGTAATCAAGTAGTATGTTTATCCTTAGGGGTAGTATATTACTTGTAGTATTGTGCTTGGTTATGTAAACTATTAGATATATGGGATTTGTTCGATTCCATATCTTTCAAAATCAAAACATTACTTTTCAAAATGACATATCTATATTACTTTAAATATTATTTTTAAACTGACCAACCCAAAATTCTGACCAACAAATTATGGAGACTCCACTAGGACTAGTTCCTCTCTCTATCTTTGACCAGATGATTTTGTTTTCAAACATCGGTAGTGTGTCTATGTCCCTCGTGGGCTAGACTATTGTTCTTCCATTGATATCTCCTCCCCATTTTTTTCTTAAGCAGATATAATCAACTACTCCCTTGATTCTAGAACCTCTTGTTTAATCATTCTTAAAAAAAATGTTCCGGAATTTTTAGGGATTTTAGTGGGGTGGACCCCTAATAAGTGGTAAGTTAGGAGTCGTTTATCGAAGCGAGTTCGATGCGACATCAATCCCCTCTGAATCTCAAATCAAATCTACCTACAAATTTGGAATTTCATCTTTGTATATGCTTCAAAAGAAATTCATATAACATGTTTCACGCAATTACATTGACTTATTATAAGGAATCCCTTATATAAGGATTTATGATAACAAAATTCTAACCAATTTTTTAACTGTTGAACTGTGAATTGTTTGATGGTTTAGACCACCTTGATAGAAACACTTAAAGAGAAAATGGAGTCTTTAATAGAGGGAGAAAATAAAGAAAAAATGGATCCTAGAATGAGAAAGGCTCTTTGGATTTTATTGTTCCGAAAGGAAGCATAGATAGTGTGTAGCGGAGTTTCTAGTATAAGATTGCATATGTTAGTCTCTCTTAGCACATAATAACATGTGTCCAAATATTAGTTCGGACCATTCATTTTTAGATTTTGGGTGAGGTTGATTATGCTACATAATTTGCTAGTAAAAAAACATAAAAAAATACATTAGAATACGTAATATTCCGGTGTGTTATGTTGTCTCATAGGATGTGCAGCTGCTAAGTAGGCGGGCTAGTGACTTAGTTGACGACCTTATTCGAGCTGACGAGCTAATGCATAAATGAGCTCTCAAGGTCTTTAGGTTGAGTTGAGAACTGGTGAGAGGTATACCAGATTGACAAGTAACCCAATTACTCCCAATGTTGACATATCCTTTGACGAACATGCCCCACCTGAATTTGAATATACATAGACCTTATGTAAGCATGGGTTGCAATAAAGCTATCAAATATTTGACCATACATTAGCAATTCTGTTAAAAAGGTCTCGCGTAGAACCATTAGTTTTGTTTCAATATAATTTTTATATGGAAAAGCTTAACATTTTATGCTTTTCCTTTTTATGTGAATGATGGATAATTTGGATAATATCACTAAACCAATAATTTGGAGCTGAATTTTCCCAGGTTACATATTATAACTTATATATCTCCGACCTGTACGTTGTTCCTCGTCCTCTCTATCTCCCTCGACGGGCGCCACCGGCACGCCGGCGTCGACAGAGTGAGAAGAAAAGCGAAAAGATGAACAGAAAAAGCCCAAAATCTCTCCTTTTCTCTTCTTCCCATACCGAAGTTTTATCTTATTGAGTATTTCAGGCATGGATCCCTCCGCGGAGCCTAGGGTTCCTGGATTTGGTTTCCCGTTTGCGGTGAGAAGGTGGGAATATGTTTGAATTCGACCTAGGTCACCTCGTTATTTGGGCATTCGCCTTGCTGGTTCTTTCTGTATGCTCTTTGTTTTTACGTTGTCTTCAGTTTTTCTTGTAATTGACTTCTTCTGGTCTTAATTTTGTGGAATTGGAATTCAGATTGAATTCTGATTCCTCATTGTGAGCTTGTTTTATAAACAAAGGAATCGTTAGGTTGAAACTTTAGCTAGAAAATAATGAAGGGCTGTCTTTGGGATGAGTTTCTTTTTGGAAATTTCGAGCATTATTGGGAAATGATGCTCAAATTAGCTCTCGATTTCTAACGAATGATCATACAAGCCCGCCCGTAAGCAGGTTTGGCATGAGCTTTTTTCCTGCGCTTGCATATTCTTTTCTTCGTGATCATTATTTCAGCTGTAATTTCGAATTCACAGCATCTGAGAACACTTTACTGCCCTCGTTGCTCCATATTTTTTGAAATACGCAGCTTTAATTTCTTACGCCGTTAAGCTCCTCTACGAATTATTTATTCGGCGATGGAAGAAAACGTCTAATATGTGTAATTTGATTTAAAAAATATGTTTTTTTGAGTCATTTTATCAGTTAGTTTTTATTTGGTTTTGAGCTGTTGCTTCAGATGCTATGTTGTTAACTTATTGATGTTAGCTTCTGTATAACTTTAAAGGTACGTATGTTGCTTATTAATCTTATCCTAACTATTTAGGCTTGGCTTTTTGAAGCCTCATTACTTGTTTTTTTCCAATTGTGCGATATGTGATTTTCCAACTCTAATTTTAGTGAATATTTTGCATCACCACTTCTACTATCCTCTTATTATGGTACTGTAAGCGATTCTCCATGTGAACTGCTGACATGGTTTTCTGGAATTTCTAATGTATTTTTAACAAATATTATTTAAAAGTATACAACAAACACTCAAATTTTGCAATTGTTAATTCAAAATAATTAATCTCTATGTAATGAAGACCAAAACATCACAGGAATTGACTAAGAATAAAAATGTTTTGACCTTCTAGAAACTAATGATGAAAATAAAGATAAAAAAGATTCAGTGTAGGGAAATCCAAAATATAGTAGATCTAACTAAACAGTATCACTTTCAAACCAGTACTGTAAATGTTGAATAAGAAGGAAGTGGAGAAGAAAAGAAAGAAGATAGAACATTGTTCACCAGAAATGTAGGCCTTCTGTTTGTACACACCTTAAACCAATTTTTATAATCTCAAAATCAATTGAAAATTCATTCCAAGGATTGTTTTACCTTATAACTTCAGACATTCTGTTTAATTCAGGTTCATGTATCTGACATTTACTCAAGAAAAAGGCATATATGTGATAGTTTGTTCAACGTCTGCCAACTCCTCCAAGGATTGTGCAGAGACACTTGGATCGTCACATGGGAAGCCGGCGCTCCCAAGCCCCAATGACACAACAGTCCTCCCCTACTATTTTTCCAGAAACCAGAGAGAAAGTAAAAGCACAAAGGCCAAGTGGATCTGATATTGTCAAAGATGATGCAGAAAAGGCCAAGTCCCATGAGCATAGAATTGATATTGGAGATGAACAATCTGACTTGTTAGAATTTGAAGTATTCTCTGGAAAACTTTTTCATGATAAAAAATATAGAACTGTTCATAATGAGCAAACTGTGCCAGAAGCAACAGCTGCAGCTTTTGATGAAGCAAAGCTTACAAGGAAAGCATTGATTTGGGGTTCTCATATGTTAGGACTTGAGGATGTTATATCTGTAAGTTGTAAGAAAAAAAATTATTTGATCATATGCATCCTCCCTTAAAGCTATTCTTCCTAAAATATTATTATGTTTTGCTAGGTATCATATACTGTTGGTGTGCGTTGTTTTACAGTGCATTCATACCCAGTCATAAAGTGGAAACATGGGCTTTCTTGTTTTTTTAAGCCTAAAAGAAGCAGGAAGGACCTTCGTTTTTGTTCTTCTACTTCAGAAGAAGCCATCCAATGGGTTAAAGCTTTTGCAGATCTACATTTTTTTGTTAATTGCTTACCTCATCTTATGGTATCTAAAAAGGAACCTGCCGCTGAGATTGCTGTCTTTGAACCTCTGTATGATGAGCCAACCATCAAATGCAGAATTCCACCAAAAGTGCTCATTATACTAAATCCTTGCTCTGGACGTGGTCGATCAAGTAAAGTCTTCCATGGCAAAGTGGAAGCAATTTTTCAGGTGGGTTTTGGTTTTACCGTTGTTATTGTATTTCTGTTTTGAACTTAGAAAATGACTGAATTTGTTGATGCTGTGCATGTTTAGTAAACTACTCTATGTTTCTCTGAACAAAACAATGAACTTATGAGCTTTCAACAAAACTACTCTATATGAAATACTCTTTGCTTTATGATTTTCAGTTATCGCTAATGCTGAAAATCTTCCATGATTCAAATCCGGATTGATTAGAGTTATGATTGAAGCTGTATCCTCTATTTTAATGCTACTAGATGCTTTCCAGCATTTTTATGGGCATATTGGAACTTATCATTTGCTGTCATGATTGATAAACATGTTCCTGGGAAATTAATAATAGATTTGCAATTTTTAAAATTGTTTGATATTTGTGACCACATGCTACTACTCATGGTGTTGAATAAACCAAAAAAAATATCATAGGTGGAAAGGCAGAAAATTTTGCCAGGATGGTAAAGCGTGTGGTGAACTATTGTTTTTTCTACAAATTGATTTGCAATGTCTTGTTGGAGCTGGAACATTTTGGTCCACTTGAGCTTTACTAACAGACCAGGGGTGAGGTTTTGGTCAGTTCAGATGTTGAGGTTAACAGATCTTAGAAAACCAAGTGAGCCGAGCATAGTTATCGGTAGAACCAAATTGACCAAATAATAATCGAACAACAAAATAGTTCAGTTTTCTTAATCCAAATTTTGGAGTAAGAAGGGTAAAAGTTTGGTTTTGATAATGCAACGATCAAAATCTAGTTATATAATAATAAAAAAATGAGAAACCAATCAAATTATGTATCTATATATATTATGATATATCGATTATTTAGAATTATATTTTTATTATTGACATTTTGGTTTTTGGTTTAATCAATTTTTTTTCTAAAAGTGAACCAAAAATCACAATCCAAATAACCCTTGTTTCAAACAAAAAACCGAGTCATCCTTTAACAAATCAAACCAAATCCAACCAAATATAATTGGTTAGGCTTGGTTTTTCAGTTTAAAACAATGAGTGCACACCCTTGCTGATTGTGCTTATGCAAAAGTGAAAAAGAGGTGCTGCTACTGTTTTTTGTGATTGAGAAGCACTTTTCTAAGCATGGATATAATTGCTGCTGCAGCTCATCATGACGATATTTTGCTATTTTCCCTGTTTACTTATGGGGGAATTTAAAGAGAGTAGGAGAAGAATTGGTAAGCTGGGAAGATGTAAAGGATGTGCAAGTGATGGGAGAGGTATACATCTGTACATTTGTTTTCTTAAAAACACAACTTGAAGAAATGGTTCTTTTCGATATTGCCAGTTTCATGATCTGACGTTATTAGAGGATATCATCTCCACGATTTTATTAGAATTCGGAGTAGTTAGGATTGAGAAAAGGAATTTCAGTCTCCATAGAAAGTTACTGTTGTATGGATGGGGGACGTGGTTTTTATGGAGGATATCTGATTTTCAAACCTCTAATAGAACCTTATTAGGCTCCATTCTCTATTTGTTGGTACTCTATTATGAGTGTGGTAGTGGTTTGTAATAAAAGCAATTTACCCTTTCCACACTTATCTTTTTTTATTATATTTTATCAATTTAATACCACAACAATACTTGTTGTATCTATTCCTTGCAATCAGCCTCTTTGATCACCATAGACCTGGCACTTTAATCTGTGGTTGAGAATTTTTGTTGTCTATGACGACACTAAAACACCTTCCTACTATTCTCTTAAGCAAATTTGATGTCAAATTAACATGACTTAAAAATTTGAAAGGTTCCTGCAAGTAATTTAAAAAAAAAAAAATCCAATTATTACATTTTGAGATATTCAAGGTGGCACTTATAGAAAAGTGTCATATCTGTACACTGTTGATCATGCTTCTTTGTTGTATAATACAATGGGCTTTCATTCAGTTCTCTATGAACATTCAGAGGTGCTGCTCTACAGATGCATGGAAGCCTTGCCTGATCCGACTATTCTGTACTACCTTTGCATAGCCATGGTATCAGGCAAATAAGGATTGAATGTTCATAAAAGTACAAAAAATAATTAATGGGTATACTCTCATGAAGTCATGTTGATTATCAGCCTTACTATAAATTACATTGATCAGCTGAAATAGATTTATGCATGATACTTGGTAATAATATTTAAAAAAAGGACTCATGAACATGCTTGGCTCTTTCCTTGTGTTTTTTCATCTCATTTGTTTATATATTATTTGTTGTCAGCTTGCAGGTTTTGAAATGGATGTGGTTAAAACAACATCAGCTGGTCATGCGAGAAAGCTTGCCTCCAATGTTGATTTCACTTCTTGCCCTGATGGTATTAAACTCCATATCATGCACTGATATTAATACAGCTTCACTCCATTAAATGTATTATCTATTATCATAAGATATTTTTTCTCTGTTGTAGGAATAATATGTGTTGGCGGTGATGGGATTGTGAATGAGGTAAGTTTCCATATTTTTCCTCCACCAGAGTAGCTAATAATCCCTTGGACTTAATCTTGAGTTTTTGGTTGATATCATGAGTTTTTACACTACAATAACATGTGCTGCCTAATTTATTAATTTTTTTATCAAAGTTTGTGATATTAATGAAGCTAAAAAGTTGTAATGACCAGATTTTTTTTGGTTGTTGGTTGTGTGATGCAGGTTCTTAATGGCTTGCTAAGCAGAACTGATCAGAAAGAAGCCATTTCAATCCCAATTGGTATCATCCCTGCTGGATCTGACAACTCACTCATTTGGACTGTTCTTGGAATCAGAGATCCAATTTCTGCCGCTCTAGCTATTGTCAAGGTATCTAAGCTTGGTTTGTCAAGTAACTGCCTATGTTGCATATTTGTATTTCCAGTCTTATAAATATGTTGCCAAGTTTTTATCATGGTGCCAAACTTCTGTATTATTTTACTTCAAAGTTATGTAAAATGCTATTGTTATGTGTGAGCCTGATTGGCAAGGAGAAGTGCCCAGGAACAATGCAGCGCTTAGGGGGTGCCCTCGTGCTTGGTGGTGGGTAGGCCAGTGCCAGGAGCAGGAGCCCGACCAAAAGTTCCTAGGCAGAAACCCATCACCGGTAGGGGCCCTTCGGTGTACAGAAGATTCTTTTCTAGTATTCTGGATCATTGATGCTGGAAACTCGACTCCCAGGGATGGAGCCTAGGCGCTTGTAACCAAACCTTGCAGTTCGAGATTTTAAGAGGTTGTTTGGTTGAGTTAATTTGTGTTGTGCTGTAATTTTTTATGCAGAGATTTGAGAAAATTATGTGTTTGCTATGAGAATTACAAATAATTGTAAAATATAAATGAATTTGTTGAAGTTTACCATAATTTATTTTAGTTGAAATTAGAATTCGGCTGAGTTGGCCAAATTTGATTTACACCGGTCATGTAAAATGGTATAGGCAAGTCACATCCCCCTCTCGTTGACTCTAGTCGTTCGCCGCAGCAGTCACCGACCATCTATCGCCTACATATGTTGGTGTTTGTTGCCCTGCCACTGTCGTCTACTGCCTAGCGCCACCACCTCAGCCCCCTGGCCCGTCGCTACCGCACAAAAGAAATATATTTTGAATTACATTATTTTTAATCTACTTCAAACAATATATATATATATATATATATATATAGTCTTACGTTTATTTTATAGTGAATCAAACAACTCGAAAGTATTTCAAATATGTTGTAATCATAGTACTCTACAAACCTGTTACATTGCGTTTTATTTTCAAGAAAACAAACAATTCCTAAGTTCCTTGTTTCTTCGTCGCGGGAGGTGCGTGTGAATAGTATGAAGCAGTGCTGCTAGTTTGGGTTAGATTTTTGCTAGTTCTTGTGTGAAGAGAAAGGAGAGGAGTATCTGTGAGTTCTAGGAGAGTAGAGAGGCTCGAGAGGTGTGATCTTTATAATTCTCCTTTTTTTTAGTGAATTTCTTAGTGTGGTGTAGCTCCATGATTTTTTTCTGTTCTTAGGGTTTTCCACTTAAATGTTGTTGCTCTCATCATTTCTTGTGTTTTATTATTTTGTGTGTTAATTTGCAAGTATTTTGCTTCGAATCTCTCGACTCGGTTTCTGCAGTTTCATCACAACAAGTGGTATCATAGTGAGATTTTCTTGAAGATCTTTGATTCGCGTTAGAGCAATCACTGGCGAAGCAAAGTACGATTTGTAGAAGTTCTATAGTACGAATTTTGTATTCTGAATAATGAAAATAAAAAATTTATTTTATCAAAAGAAATTGTATTTTCCATTAGAAGGAATCACCAAGAAGCTTAAACCGATGACATTGGAAGAATGTGAAGTGCTTGATCGAAAAAAACTAGTTTTATTCCGTCTCTCACTTCTTTTATTTGTTGTATTCAACATTGTAAATGGAAAATATATTGTAGATCTCATGGCTGCACTTACAAGAATGTTTGAAAAGCCCGCGACTTCAAATAAAATTTTTCTGATGAAAAGATTGCTCAATATTAAGTTGGTGGATGATACTCAGTGTCTGAACATTTAAATAATATCAATTTTGTGATAAACTAGTTGTGTTTTGTGAGTATCAAGTTTGATGACGATGTCAGAACACTGTTAGTTTTATCTTCATTGCTAGATAATTGGGATGGACTAGTCTTGGAGGTGAGTAACTCTTCTGGTAATATGAAGTTAAATTTTAATGACATTGTGGGGTTAGTGCAGATTAAAATTTTTTTTTAAGGTGAGCGGTGGACCCTCAAATTATGCACTGAATGTTGAAAATAAAAGGAATCTGAATAGAAACACAAGCAGGGAATGATTCAAGTCTAGGAGCGGAAAGTCCAGATAAGGGAGAGGAAATGACATAGGTGAATACTGGAACTGCTGGAAAAAATGCCACTTCAAGTAATGTAAAAGTTTGAATAAGGTTGGTGGTGGATGTCCAGATTGGAAGCTCTCTACAAATGTCTCCACAGATGAAATCCAAGGGAACTCTTTTGTTTTTTTTCCAAGATAGAACTGAATTATAAATATTGGATTCAAATGTTTTTTTTTTCATGCATGTCGCAACAAAAAGGCGTTTAAAAACTATGCTTAAAGTGATCTTGAGGTGTATTTGAGAGATAACAAGACGTACAATATTGTTAGAAATAGTGATATAGATATCAGGTTGCCTAATGGAACGGTTTGGATGTTCAATGAAGTTAAATATGTACCATGTTTAAAGAGAAATTTGATCTTGGTGAGTGAGTTTGCAACGTCAAGGTATGGACTACTTTTACAGGTGATTCGTGGAAGATGATTAGGGGGACAATGGTGATGGCTCGGGGTAATATTGAAGACACTCTTTATTTAATCAATTAGATGTTTGAATTCATTGATGTAGTTAGAATAAAGTTAGTTGCAAGTTTTGAACACCGCAGACTTAGCCATATGAGCGAGAAAGGTATAATTTTTTTTTCTTTGAACAGACTTCATGGTTTAAAGTCTATAGAGTTAGATTTTTGTGAAAAGTTTGTTTCTGTCAGATAAAAGAAGGTTACTTTATTCAAAAGTGGGTCAAAAGTGAAATCCAAAAAGTTGAAGTTAGTGCATACTCATGTATGAGGTTCAACTCTAGTTATGTCTATTGGAGATTCCCAATACTTTATCACTTTCATTGATGATTGCATCATAAAAGTATCGGTGTACTTCTTGAAACTCAAATATGATGCATTTGAAGTATTTAAGAATTGGAAGACCATGATTGAGAATTAGATAGAATTGAGGTGTAAGCGTCTTATCATGATCTGGAGTTTAGGAGTTACTGTTCATAAAAAAGAATCGAGCATGATTTCACTACTCCAAGGACATCACAGCAGAATAGTGTGGCTGAGCGCATCAGTAGAATCATCACATAGCATGCTAGGAGTATGAGTTTGCATGCATACTTGTTAAAAAAGTTTTGGGCATAAGCAGTGAACATTATAATTTTTCTGATAAATCGTGGTCTGTTAGGATCTTTAAATGAAGGCTTACTGTAAGAAGTCTGAAGTGATAAGGAGATAAATCTATCTCACATGAGAGTATTTGGTTGTTCATCGTATGCTCATGTTGATGTAGAATCCAGAAGTAAGCTCGATTCAAAATCAGTTCAGTACATTTCATTCGGCATGACTCAAATGAATTTGGGTGTACCCAAATTATGGGATTATCAAAATAAAAAGTTTATTAGGATCGATGTTGTTACTTTCAATAAAAGGGAGATGTACAAAGATAGGAACAAAGCTTAGGATAGTTTATCAATTACTTCTAAACTTTCTTCCAAATATGTCGAGATAGATGGTAATGATGATCAAGAAGATGGAGAAAGGAGATGTGCTCAATCTGATGAAGCACTGAAAATTTCTCAGTCACATGCTACTGAAGTTTGGAGGTCTAACGACCGCACGACCGATAGAGAATGTTTTTTTTTTCTCTTTGTTCTTTTTTTTGTAAATTGATAGTGGTGAACCGAATGCTATGAAGAGTCACTCAAGTTGAAGACTCAAATGAGTGAAAGGTTGCAATCACTGATGTTAAATCAGATTTGGATTTGACAAAATTACCAGATGATAAAAAGACACTGCAAACAAGTAGATTTACTTGTTGAAAGAAGAGTCGGATGGTAGCAATCATTATAAGGCAATGCTTGTTGTGAAAGTTTCAGCAAAAGGAATGAGTGGACTACTCAGAGAAATATTCTCCAGTAGTGAAGGTGACAACTATCAGAGTTGTGCTGAGCTTGGTAACTGAGAAAGGCCTTCATCTAGAGCAGATGAATATAAATACAACTTTTTGCATGACGACTTAGAAGAAGAGTTCTATATGGTGCAATCGAAGAAATAAGAAGTTCCAGAAAAAGAAGACATGATATGGAGATTCAAGAAAAAACATTTATGATTTAAAGCCTACACCGGGTTAGTGGTATACGAGATTTTTTAGGTTTATGTCAGATTCATGTACCTATTGGTACATGAAGTGCCAAGCTGATCACTATTGCTTCATCAAATAGTTTGGTACTTGTTATATTGTGTTTCTATTATATATGGATGACATGTTGATTGCAGGAGTAGATATGAAGAAAATCAAAGACTTGAGAGAGCAATTATCTAGGGTGTTTGAGATGGAGAATTTAAGTCCAACTAAGAAAATCTTCAGTATGAGAATCAGTAGGGACAAGTGTGTATATACTTTGAAGTTGTTTCATGCAGAATATGTTGAAAGGATTCTTCACATATTCAACATAATAAGTGAGGCAACACTAATTTAAGTCTGAAGCAAAACAAACACTAATAAGAACTCTGTGTGCTTCGGCTATTGGAAGTCTGATGCATGCAATTGTACATGTAGTGAGAGTAGTCAGTAGGCACATGAGTAATCCATACAAATATTATTGCGAGACAGTGAAGTGGATTCTCAGATACTTGAGTGGGACAACCAACATGACAAATTATTTTGGAAGTGCAATAGGGTTTGTTTTCACATTGAGGAACATAACACTGAGTTGGGTTTCCAGGTTGCAGAAGATTATTGCCGAGTACATTGCTATCACTGAGGCTAGCAATGATATGATTTAGCTACCTAGCTTTATGAAAAATTTAAGGAGCAAGCGATTTGAAAGTTTTATAATGATAATATGAGTGTTATTCATCTAGCTAAGAATACCACTTTTCATGCCAAAACGAAACATATTCAACTAAAGTATCACTTCATTTGTTCTCTCCTAGAAGAAGTCTAATTATTTTTGAAGAAGATGCATACAACTCAGAATTTTGTAGATATGCTGACGAAGGTTGTAACTGTTGAGAAAATGAAGCTATGCTTGACTTCAGTTGGAGTTCAGGAAGGTCGAGATCGGGGGTGAGCAACACTAAAATGGTGCGAATTTGGAGAAGAGGTGGTTGCAAATTAGCCTTAAAGTGGAAGATTATTATGTGTGGAGCCTGATTGGTAAGACAAAGCTCCCAAGAATAGTGCAACTGGAAACCTATCGACCGGGGGGCGCCCTTGAGCTTGGTAGTGTGCAGCCCAAGGCCAAAGCAGGTGGCTTAAGGCCATTGGATGCCTAGACGCCCGACCAAAAGTTTCCAGGTTAAAATCTATTGCCAGTTGGGGAGCTTAGGCGCCCAGAAGACTCTTCTCCAAATTTCCGAATGAAAGCGGCTGGAAGCTTGGTGCGTGAGGGTGACGCCCAGGCATTTGTAACCGATTTTTAAATTTCAAGACTTTAAGTTTCATATTTCTTGTTGCGGGAGGTGCATGCAAATAGTGCTAAGCGGCGTTGCAAGTTTAGGTTGGATTTCTGCTAATTTTCTTGTGTGTAAGAGAAATGAGAGAGCGTTTGTGAGTTTTAGGTGGGTCGAGAGGATTGAGTGTGTTCTAATATATACAATACTTCTCATTTTCATAGTGAAATTTTTCGTGTGGTGTGGTTCCGCGTTTTTTTTTCTTATTCTCGGGTTTTTCCACGTTGAATCTTGGTGCTCTTTGCATTTTTTGTATTTTATTACTTTGTGTGTTTCTGTTCAAGCTATTTGCTTTGGATTTCTCGAATCGATTTATGAGTTTTCATCACAACAGCTATTCGTGATGTATGGGTAGAGCAAAAAGTCTTAATTAAGGTCTGATATTGATCATAACGATTGTCATCTCATTAGATTGTGTTTTGTTTATCTGTTGGCAATGAAAATCTTAGTGTCTTTGGATTAATGAAGATTATTTATGTAAAAATATTCTTTAACGAATTGATTTCTTAAACCGAATTTTAATTGATTGACTAATTGCATGATTTCATTTTATTTATTTATCAATTTGATATGTAATGAAGAGTTTGATGAAGTACCTCTGAATCATCATGCCATGCTTTGCGCCTTTGTGCCATTCAGCATGCTCTTAACCAACATAGAGAACCAAGGTTTCATCCAAACAGGTTTTTCTTTAGCATATTTGCATCCATGCTCCCTAGGGACCTCTTTTCGAAGAGGTAACATGATTTCAAAAGAGGCTTACATTGAAAACTAAAGTTTGCTAACCTAACAAGTTATTGTTTGTATATTGACTCAAAATAAATGGTGACAAAAAGCTCCTTGAATGTTATCTACAATTATAACACAAATTTTCAATTTGAGATTATGGCTATTAAGGCTTCACTCTTTGGAGTGGAATCCACTTGCTAACCAGTTTGATGAAGGTTTACCTTCATGCCTAAAACTTTTACCACTATTCACAAATAATGTGGCGGGATAAAAATATGTACATCACTTGCAAAACAAAATCTTTACAGTTAAGCCTTGCTAAATTTTTAATTAAGATTGAATTTAAGAGCAAAGGAGGTAGTTAGTATGGGAGTTTGAGCCTATAGAAAATTTTGGACCCAAATATAAATAAAAACTAAATATCAAGTTTTAAAACATGTTTATGTCAATATTCCTCCTAGATGTACTCTATTCTAATTTATAGAAGGGAGGAGCCTTTTTTAGAGCCTACACACTAGCTAGCGAACAAGGCACATGGATTATGTTACACTGGGTGGATGTAATTCATATGTGAAACGTGTTTTGTACTTACTTGATCAATACAAGGTAAACCTAGGTACCTAAGGTTGACCTGATAAATTTTGGCCTTGAGCTTTTATTTTTTATCAACAAATTTGATCATAATCCTTTTCGTCCTTCAGGTCATTGTCATTAATTAGAATGTTTAAAATGCGAAAAAATATTTAAATCACCCAGTATACCTCATTATTCGTTTTAGTCTTTTCCATCCAACTTTTATATAGCTTTTTATGAGTATTCTTGAAGTTCATGAAGATTGTGTTCATCCTTCTCTTTAGAGTTACAGAACACCTCCAAGATCTTGTTGCCACAATGGGGCGAAAGGACACTACAAGATCCTGACTTTCACCGAACTTCAAGAAATGGGCCTTTCCAACCATTAATGCTGCTCTTAGAGGCAAAGTCCAAACTCCATCAGTCGAAATATGATGGTCATTGTAGTAGCATTTGTGATTTTTGTGCATAATGGAAATAGAATCATTGACCTCAAATACGTTGGTAATCCCAAATGGGGCTACAATGGAGCCAAATGACTCTAGTGTCAAGTTTAGGGATCCAGTTCTGATGGAATTTGGATCAGTAAATTTGTTTATAAATGATTTTATTAATAGTCTGATTAACAGTAAGAACTCAATTTATTATCTTCATGATCATCAATGGGATATCATAATTGTTTGGGGTTGGCTCTATGAATTCTTTATCATTCTGTTTGATCAAGTTAAAGTCTTGTTCTAAACTGAGAAACCTAGATGTATTCTATTCTGTTAGTTATTACCCATGTAAATGTGAAACCAATGATGACTCAGGGCTACTCCTCTCTAGTTGAGAAAATATTTTGATTCAAAAGTGGTTCATGCTATATATTTAACTGCAGTAATTGATTGGTGCAATAAAAATGATTTGTTTTTTAATTTTCTGGATGTTTCAGGCAATTCCAAAATGCATGTTCATTAGAGCAGTTTGAATTGTTCTGGTAAAAGTGCTCAATCTAGCAAGCTCATTTAATTATGCGCAAAAAAGTTATTTGAGGCTTAAATTTTCATTTTCTCTAAAAGCTCAGATTTTGCTTTTCTAAAAAAGTAGAGTTTTAGATGCTGGCAAATATGAGGTGTACTCTTCCTTTGTGAATTTTTATTTGATTAATTTTGACATAATAATATTTAGTTTATTTTCTCTTCGTCAGTATTGAATTTCTTAGAGTAGAAAATTTTATACCATATAATAATATCAAATGCTGCAATTCCCCAAGAGACCTTCCAAGGAGTTTTCAAGGTCAAATGGTTACCTAATATTAAAATATGGCCCATGGAGTTTGGAATTTTTTTGATTGGCATTATTTTGTAAAAGTTTAGAAGTTGTATTTATTTATTTTTTAATTAAATTTGTTTTTCCTTAAACAATGCGAGGTTTATGTTCATTTCAAGTATTCTGTCATAGGCTTTATTTTTAAATGAAGCATCAAGTGATATCTCAGTGTGCTAGGTTTATCTATCTTTAATATTTTATATAGAAGAATGTAGGAAGATATGGACCATGATATTGCTTCAAGAAATAAATTTGGTTAAAATGGAGAACTATTTTAGGTGCCTTCTGCGGTAAAAGAACACTGCAGATATTTAATGCTGAATTTTATAGTACTACAATTAGACTGTCACTGTCCTTGCTTTTGTGGATACGAGTGCCTGGATATAAAGAAGGCAGAGGTCGTCAAGTTAGGGATATGTGACAAAATTAAAAAAAAGTGAGAGTTTATTATTTTTAAAAAATGGTGGTATTAGTCAATTATTTTGAGATGATTGAAATAAACAGATGTTGTTTAGGCATGTACAACAGATATTAGAAAATATATTAATAAGTTAAGTAGGTAAAATTAAAGTGAAAGCATAGGAAAAATGAAAGGACAGAATAAAGATAATCTCTACAACATAAAGTTTGTATCTCATGCAAGACTCAATAGGAATGATTAAAAAATGAGTTCATAAATTTGACTCGAATTGTTGGGTTAAGGCTAATGGTGATGATGATTATTAAGTTTTGATTTAAACTCAACATTTTAAAAATCGGACCGAACTGGCCATTTCAACCAGTTCGACCGTGAACCGGTCGGTGGTCCAGTTCTAGTTGGGCTGAAAACTGGCTCTGCATCGAATCGGAAAGAATTGGTAGGAACCGACAGTCAAACCGGTGAACCAGCTAGGACCAGCGGTCGAACCGATCAACCAGTTGAAGTGTAATTTCTTATCTTATGTCATATTTTGATTGGAAATCAAGAAGAATGATTTGCATCTTTTGAAATCTTGAAGAATGTGTCTTGCTCTAATGATTCTCAGCTTCATTTTCTTCTTTAATTTTTGTGAAATATGCATGACTATTAGTTTTTGGCTTTTTTTTCTTACACTTTTGTATTTTCTTGGTTATGTTTCCCTTTCTGTTGACCTTCCATACTGAAATCCATCTAGTTTTTATGCCTTTTAAGTTATATTTAATGTTTTTTATATTTATGATATCACTCCGTTCAACCCTTGGTTCAATCGTCGAACCTTGAATCTCCTCCACTACCGGTGAACCTTGATTCTCTTCCACTACCAGTTCATTATCTGGTCCAGATTTCTGAACTTTGTTTAAACTGTAGTTGTGTTAATAAAAAAGTTTTTTGTTTCTGTGATTGCATAAATAGGGAGGTTGTTTGTTAAAACCATTTCCTTTTTTTTATTTTCATACAGGGAGGGCTTACAGCAATGGACATTCTTGCAGTTGAATGGATCCAGACTGGACGTATTCACTTCGGCACAACTGTCTCATATTTTGGTTTTCTTAGTGATGGTAAAATCTAAAATGACTAGTTTAAAATAACAGTTAACTTTAACGTAACTATTATTACTTCTTTTTTTAATCTTGCATGTTTTTTTATATTTTGAATGAATGTTATCTCAAAATTCATTTAATTTGATTCTATCGTGCATGGTTGCCCTCCATGTTCAATCATCAGTACTTAAAAGAACTTTTATGGGATAATATGAGTTATTGTTAAAATGCTATATACTTGATGTCATTTACTGGATTTAATTTTGTAAATGAGCGGTACAGAATCGGGTTATTTAATGAATGCTTGCTAACTCACCTTATTATATGATGACATCAATCTTTGAGTAAATGAAGGGCATATGAGTACCAATGTAGTCTGAAAAAATATGTGATTAAATGGTAAAGAAACATTTGAATGGCTTTATGTTTCTAAATTGGTAAGCTGATGTGGATTTTAATTAATTGATACAAGCTTCTCTTTCCTTCTTCCCCTACCCTTATTTAATTAATTTTAACAATTCTATTTTAGGAGAGAGTTTGTCATTAGTATTAAATAAATAGACAAAACATAGAACTAATAAAATTTAGGGGTAAAAAGGAAAGGACTGCCATAGATTAAGACTGAGAGGGCGGTTACTTTACCAAAGAAAGGTAGAAGAGATTTCATTTCTAAGATAATAGTCATTCAATATAAACTCTCCTCAAATCACATGGAACATTCTCGTGGAACGTTAATCTTTGGGATACATCAAGTAAATGACGATCATGCAAATAAACATGTTTGCTTTCAATAACCCAATTTTGCTGAGCCTGTTAAGGACTTAATAGTTATGATGAATGATTCCATTTTCAGCACATAGTTATGATGTTAAAGTGGAAGAAATAGTAGGAGAGAAAAGAATAATTCATCATTGTGTGCTTATAACTTAGCTGAATGGCCTTTTATATCACATATTTCCTGAAAAAAAATAGTTTCAGTACTATAACAGTAGTTAAGGATATCTGATGGACTGTCCATTTAATTTTCTTTCTTTCTTAAAGCCTATGTTCCACAAGCAGTAGCATATCGCCAACCCTATTTCCATCTAAGGACAAGTTGCATCCTACAGTTGTTCATCACCAGTTTACAATCCATCCAAGAAGAGATTGCACCCTACAACAGCACACCTCTAGCTTGCTTTTCATCAATGGAAGTGTTAAATCCGAATCTGTCTTCTGAATCACACCCAAGGAATAGAGCATAAAAGTAGGAGATAGAAAGAGAGAATGAAAGAGGTTGCACAGTAAGAATCTGATTCTTTTAAAGATCCTTTATTAACCCTTTACTGAAGAAATGACCCTCTATTTATAGGCCGTGGGGGTATACATTGGAAATTTACATGGTTGCCACTGATTTTATGGGGGTGTTACATGATATTTCAGGCATATAGAAAATAAATGAGCCTAAGGTTTGACTACCTGATTGTTCGGCCGACTAGGGCCTCTAATCCTTGAGTCAGCCAGGTACATTCAACGAACTCAGCTACCTTGGGGCAAAGTCGGCCCTATCGTTCGAATTTTATTCCATTAGCTTGGTTCAATCATTCAGTTGTCTAAATTTGACTGTCGATTGTTGGACCTTGGATGGGAAACTAATGTTGTTGGGGTAGAACTAGGAATTAGGTAGAGGGTGAAATGTCTTAATCCCACTAGTATTCTACTCCTTTTGACAAGAGATCCATCTCGGGGGCCCGATGAATATTCAGTGATGATGCCCGTAGGCCTTCTGAAGGGTCTTAGAGGAATACTCTTGCGGGTTGTCTGATGATATTTGGAGTATTGTTGGACAGACTCTTCTCAGTTAAATAGGTTTTGATCTTTGACCAGACAACCTTTGTTGGTCGACCCGACTTCTGCTTTGAAGGAGCCGTGGCTGGTCAACGGGGTTATTTGGTTTTCTGCTGACATGGTCATTGCTCCTTTTGATGGACCATCCATGACCGTATTTTTGTTTTATAGTTTGTATAATTTTCTTGAAATTCTTGCTTAGGTATTTTTGAAGTATATCTTTAGTTACCCGATTTTCTTGCTTCTTGAAAGTTACACTGCTATAAAAACAAAATAAGTTAAAGTAAATAGTAGATTCATTTATTTTCATATTTAGTACTTTAATAATTGAACTCCGAGAACTTTTGTGCTCATTGTCTTCTATAAATAGAACACGATTGACATTTTCGTTATCCTCATCGTTTGAGAGCGCGTTATTCAGTTGTATGGATTCCAGAGCGTCTCCATGGAAAGCGTCCAAATTACCCTAGCTAATCATATTACCAAGGAAATACTTGCAAAAGCCTTTGGAAACACTGCGTCATGTGCTTGCCAGGAGAAAGAGCTTGAGAGGAAGAAGATCTCGGAGGGAGACAGCCGTTTTGAGGGTGAGAAGACTGGAGCAAAGAAGTCGAGCGAAGAGAGCCGACCCAAGGGTGAGAAGAAACCTATGATGATGAAGAGGCCTGCAGAAGGAGATTGTTCTAAAGGTGTGATGTGAGTTAAGCAACTTGCTTATAAGAAGAAGCGAGTAGAATGCCCTGGAGATTAAGTCGCATTGTCAGACTTGCTGACCCTTCTACAAAAGGAAGGAGGCCAATCTGCTGGTGTGCCAACCCCTGCTCTTGTTGCGGCTAGCACTCAGCCGGCTGTGTAGCCTGCTCAGGGATTGCCTTGTTGATCTCTGATCAAAGGTCTGCAATTCTGAAATTAGTCATTGGGGATAAATCAAAAGGTGCTCTTCAAGAAAATGGACCTTCTGTTCTGGAACCAGACTTTGATTAAGGGGCTGTATGAGCCCGACCAAGGCCTAGTGAGAGTTATCGTCCGTTCCGGTGGTCCAATTTATATAGAGCCCTTGGCATGCAATGATAATCTGTTGTGAGTGTAAGCTCCTTTTAGCTAACACTTGTTCGTTGATGCAAGTGATGGTGATTTGAGCGTCGATTCACTGCTATCAGGTGCCGCCCGTGTTCCCATTTTTGGTGCAGTTGGGGGGACCACGACCTGGGCATTGAGCAGAGAGGAGCAAGCCAATGTTCTGGACGGCCCCAAGTGGGCCCTGAAAGGGAACCAGTGGCTCGCAACAGATCCGAAGGTGGAAGCGCTTCGGGAGGAGTCGGAGGCCCGAATGCTGGAGCACTCGATCGAGTTGGCGACTCTTCGGGTGGAGCTGACTGACATTCAGTCGACTTTTCGGTCCTGTAGGCTTAAGACCAATCCGACGGTGCTAGATAGATTTAGGTTCAAAGGGCACGTGTTGTATGAGAAATTAGTTTGCGGGGGGCTTTGTCTCGGCCGAGGTGGTTGAGGACCCACTTGTAAAATATTTTATTTCTGAATAAAAATGTGTTTTTTTATTAATTTTCACAAAAGTTTAATTTATGCCTTCAGTTTTTTCTTGATTTCTGTGCTGATGTGATTTTGATTTTTGAAGTTTGTGCATGGCTGTATCGAGGTGTTTGCACTTCCACTGAGCGACCATATATATAAGGGTTAATAGCTGCATTTTTCTACGCATTCAATCTCTTTTCCTTCTTTCCTTTGGTCAACTACGTTTTCTTCTGTTTGATCCTCTAACTTTTGGTCCCATAGCAAGCAAGTATTATCTGGAATAGTTCGGGACCCTTCGCATGGCTGAGCGATCTGCTTTATCCATTGCTAATGCTGCCTCGCTTGAAGAGGGTTGTGTTTTGCATGCAGAGATTCATTCACGCATTGTCAGTCCGGACAATCGGACGACTGACGATTTCGGGAGTTACCTGGTCTTCTATTGAAACTAATTCCAATAGGGTCTCTAGTTGCTGCTCTGCAAGGAGCTCCGTTGCATTATGAATCATTACAGCGTGATTCCTACTCAGGTCAATCCGAACTCAATAGCGGTGATTATATCATATGTAGTTTACTACTAGCGAATAGAGATCCCATGGACTCATGAGCTTTTCTCTTATATGTTCTCCTTTAGGGTCGAGACGGACGGCTACGTGATTTTCACATCATCCCAGAAGTTTCATCTGACCGACCTTGAGAAGAAAATAAAGGACTCGAAATATCGGTTCGATTTTGGTCCAAGTCTGGCCGACTTACAAAGTTTGTAAGGGGTCAAATTCGGTGCATCTCTGGATTTGTTCCTTAACCTCGGAGATTGAGGGAAAACAACTATTGGTGGAGCAATATACCGAGGGGGTAATAGTGAACAAGGTTCTCAATCCAAACAAATACTAGTGGATGATTGTCAAGCTCTGGGCTGCCTCAGATGCGAAGAAAGAAAAGAGGCGGCTAGAGAGGCTCTCCCTGCCTGCAGAGAAGAAGCCACACAAAAGGCGGCGCGATCAAAGGTTGTTGTGGAGCCGAGGGGGGAAG
>NW_018236407.1:1558-29903 GCF_001263595.1 Phalaenopsis equestris | reverse complement strand
TCGTGTAGGTGTAGATCTTCCAGGTTCGGATTGCATTCATTATGTTTCGGAAACTACTGTAGTTATTCAACAGATTTCCATCGAAGAACTCATCTTGATTGAACAAAAACCCGCCTTCATGAAACCAGATCCTTCGAAGGACAGTGAGGGCTTTCAGACACCTATTTACCTAAGGGACGATGTCGAAGAACATTTGGACGATCAGTCAGGGTCAGGATCTAGCAACCCCAAGGCAGACCTTACAATTTTATTGACCTCTAGTCGGCCATCCTCTAGAGTTCATGTGGAAGCAGGTCCTGAGTTTGTGACCACGACGACAGCTAAGTGCCTAAGGAAGAAAGGGGCCCGACATACCTCAATGGACGAGTTGAGTATTGATCTTCCCTCACTTCTAGGGAAGAGGCAAAAGGCTCTTTAGGCGGCTGGTGCCCTATGCAGAAAGGCCGATCGAAGACATTTGTTACTAAGGACTCCCACTTTGCCTTCTTCGATCTGTAGAGGGATTGGTCCCCAGTCGGCCCAGGCACCGACAAAAAATGCTTCAACGACCACGAACTTTCTCACGTCTGAGAGTTTTGAGGAGAGGTTGGATGAATGCAGCCGCAGCCCTCTGGATGTTTGTTATTCTGTCGACTATTACCAGCTGTTGGGCCTCACCTCTACACATCACTTGACTACCCGCTATCTTGACACCAAATGGCAGAGCAAAAGACGTAGAGGAGGGTTAGGGTTCTCAGGGCCCGACTGAAAGCAGTTGAGGAGCGGGCAATTGTTGCATAAGCTCGAGCAGCTGCTGCTCGAGGAACCATCGAACGTGATAGAGGCTCGAGCAACTACTGCTGAGGAGGGAGAAGTTGTGATTTGGTTGTTCTCCATGGTCGGGGAGGAAAATAGACTTTTGCTAGAGGATTTCTACCATGAAGATGACTGAAGGGTATATCAAAGGTCAGCCCAATCACGTCCAACTCGGTAGGAAACTAGCGATCGACGAGTTCGTGTGGGTTAGAATTGTTGAGCTGAAATACTTAGATTTGGACAAGTTCACCAACTTCTTCTCTGTTCCTTCCTGCATCCTGAGGTGGAAGTGCTAAATCTGGAGATAGTGGAGCGGCGGACGATGACAGATCTAATACATGATTTGATCATTCTCATTTCCTGTACTTTTAAAGTTTTTTTTTTATGCACAATGAAGAATTTTTAGATTGTGAAAAGATAATTTTTTTTAACCAGCTGGTTAAACACAGTGAAATGCCGCTTTCATCAGACTTCTTTTTTTACCACTTTCACTTTTACCTTTTTTACACTTTACTTTTTAATGTATATAGTGTGTGTGTGTCGGTTTATCACTCACCCTTTGGGAAAGCCTTCGATGGGTTTTTCTTATTTTCTACCCAACTTAAGTCTTATCTGACCTCGTCTTGTAGGCTCAATTTGGTTTTTGACCCAAAGAACCTAATCGCTATGGTCTGCCTCTTGGTGATTTTTTCAATACCCTTCACAGAGCTGTCACTATTGGGCAAGAAAACATTTCCATAGCTTCACTTGACCCAAGTTTAGAGACTAGTATTCGATGCTTAAGGGTCTATTTTATTTTCGAATGTCAATCAGATGCCTCGTGTCGTTGTTAGTTTGAGTTTCACAACAATCAAACGATTTGCATTCTTGTAGGCTTTTAGTGTAGATGCCCGACTCGTGTTTTACACTCGCTAAGTCTCGGTCGCTTGGTCGGATCTCTGCCATGGAAGAAATTTCCCCTATGCTAAGCTTATTATGTTGATCTTGTTGCTGCTTTCGCATGGGTAACAATTAGGACTAAACTCTGTGGTGATTTATTAGGTACTCTTTGTGAAGCTTGTCGCTACTGGGTAGGGAACCACCTCTAGAGCTATACCCAACCAAATTTGGAAACATGCCTATAGTGCGTGAGCGTTGCAGGCTTTGTTTTGCGATAAAAAATCTAGGCGTCGTTGTCGACTCTATTGCTCGGGTTCGAGCTCCCAGATATTTGGTTGTGCAAACATTGACTAAACATTTGGTCGTGTGAATTTCGCGAGTTCCCTAAATGTTGTTTAAACTTAGGGTTACACACAATTAGCCAATTCACGATTTAACATTTCTTAAAAGGAAAAATTTGCAAACATATTAGAATGAAACCGCCATTTATATTTTTTGTGGTGAAACAAGAAATTCTTAAGGAAAAAAATTTCTTAAGATCGTCTCTGCTCCACATTCGAGCGGCTTCTTTGCTGGTATAGCTCTTCAGCTTGTAAGTCCCGGGGGCAACCCTTTGGTCAATAATATATGGTTCGATCTATGTCTGGTCTAATTTGTTTGTTGTCTGTCCGCTAGCTGCTGGATCGACTTTATTTAGCACAAGATCTTGGGTGAAAGTCCTTTTCCGAATGTGTTTGTTGTAGTAGCGGGTGATTCTCTTCTTAACATCATCTTGTCGAAGGGCTGAATTGGTTCAATTTTTTTTTTGCCAAATCAAGCGCAAGGATTACACAGTCATCTTTCGCCTCGTGCCAGTCAGCTAAGTTCTCTTCATTGAACACTGAGGTTGTGACGACCCTTTGGTTATGATGGTTGTACTCGACCAACAACATTGCTTTCATTTCATGTGGCATCATGTAAGGAGTCTGCTCGACTGCTATTGAAGGGATTGTTTGGATTGACTAGAGGACCGACGGATGAACGTTAGTCTAGTTCCCCTTTGCTCCTTTATCTTTTTTTCTCAACAGGTTTAGAATTATCTTGTTAGTTGCCTCTGCCTGGCCGTTCGTTTGCAGATGATGTTTTGAGGCAAACTTGATGCTTATCCCCTAACTTTGACAAAATCTTTCACCCATTTGTCAGCGAATTGTGTCCTATTGTCAGTGCGATGATGAGAAGCATACCATATAGACAAATGTGATCTGTCCATACGAAGTTCCAAGCAATTTCTGCAGTGATCCTAGCGAGTGTTTTTATTTCTATCCATTTTGGGAAATAGTCGACTGCGATTGAGAGAGTTCTGTTGGCCATTAGATAGAGGAAATGACCCTAGAATGTCGAGTCCCCAGACGATAAAAGGCCGGGTGCTTGTGATCTGTTGAAGCTTAAGGGCCGGCTGATGCTGCAGTAGGGCTTTCTTTTAGCATTGCTTTCACCTCTTAGAGAAATCTTCCATATCCTTCAGTAATGTTGGCTAAAAGTATCTCTATCACTGAACTCTGTGCAATAGCATTCTTTCCTCAAATTGGCTCCCGCACTCCTCGGAGTGTATCTCTCAGAGGATATTATTTGTTTCACTTTCCCTTACACATCTCAAATATAAAGAAGTAACTGACTTTCGGAAGAGTTTTCTTTTTATCATTAAGTACTATGCAACTTTGAACTTTAACCTCCACAGGTCAATAACTTCTTCAACAATTTTCTCTGTGGATCCTTCTTGTTTCGTGTCCCTTCGCTTTTTACTTCTATAGCCTCGGGTTCTTTGATAGTTTGTCGGACTTACTTTTGTGGTGTTCTCAATCCTAAGTCTATACATCTTGACAAGAGGTCAACCACTTCATTCTCCTCCCTTCCAACATATTTGTGCTTGTTTTTGAAACTGACGAGCCTCCAGATTTACGTCTTTACTTTGTTGATGTATTTGGCAATCATTTCATCTCTCATTTCTAGCTCGAACTCTCCGTTTATTTGGTTGACCACCAACTAGGAGTCTGACTGGTGGGCGCCCATTTCTTAAGCTAGTCGTAGGCCGGCTATCGTTGTTTGTCACTTCGAACTCCATCGTGACTGAGTAATAAATGTGTACTCAGTCCGGATTGCTCAAGGCAAGTCGATGCCCTAATCCAATCTGGTTTTTAGTGCTTTCGGTGAACGTGATCCAAGTTTGTTTGTCAGTTGTTGTTCGTTCGCCTATTGCGCCTTGTTTGGAAAGATCTACCAAAAAAGTTTGCCATAGCTTGCACTTCAATCACTGTCATGGGGATGTAGGTAATATCAAATTCACTGAGCTCCATCGCCCATTTGTGGTGCCGACCAGATCGAGTGAGCACGGACATGAGGGTATGGTCGATGATGACCTAGATGGAATGCGTCTAGAAATATAGTTGGAGCCTGCGTGCTGAAATAATTAAGGTGAATGTTAGTTTTTCCATAGTTGGATACCTGATTTTTGCTCCTTTGAGGATCCGACTAGTGTTTTAAGTAAGATATTGTTTTCTCAGCTCTTCTCGAAATAACACCGAGCTGTCAGCCTCAACTCTCATTACCAAGTACAGCGAAAGTTCTTCATTCGGCTTCAAACTTTGTAGGAACGATGGTGATGCTAAGAAATTCTTCAAACCCTTGAACATCCGCTTGCAATCATTCATCCATTCAAATTTTTTTGAAGGTTTTAAAAAATACGACGAACTTGCCCCTTGATTTGTAAATAAAACGGCCGAGTCCCACTATTCGACCTTTAGTTTCTGCACTTCATTGGTGTTTCGAGGGGAAGACTTGTCCAGTAATGTCTTCACTTTCTCAGGATTGGGCTTTATGCATTCGAGAGATAAGAAGGAGGTAGCCAGAAAAATTGTCTGTTGAGGCGCCGAAAGTGCATTTTAGCGGATTGAGTCTCATGTTATATTTTTTTAAGGGTTTTGAAGGTTTCTTTAAATTTTTTTATATGTTGTTAGCTGACCGACTCTTAGTTAACACATTGTCAACATACACTTCAATGTTTTTACCCTTTTGATTAGAAAATATCACATTCAATAATGTTGGTACGTGGCCTCAACCTTTTTAAGCATTACGGAGTAATAATACACACCCTTGCTAGTAATAAAAGCCATTTTTTTCATCGTCATCTGGGTGCATCTTGATCTGGTGGTAGCCCGAGAATGCATCTAAGAAGCTCATCACGGTGTGGCCGACTACTTAGTCCACCTGTGCGTCGATCCTCGGTGGTGGGTAGCTATCCTTCGGGCAGGCATAGTTAAGGTTGGTGATGTCCACGCACATCCTCCATTTGTATGTTCTAGACCCATGACAGGTACCAGACCTCCTTAATGTATCTTGTCTCGTTTAGCTCTAGACTTCTTCTCGAATTGGCTCTGCTAGTGTCATCGTTGAACACCAGATTTTCTACCTTATCGATCGGGCGGTATGGTTCGTGTTTAACTGATGACAGGCAACGTCAAACAGAATCCCGACATCTTCGATGCTGAACAAGAGAAAACATCTCGGTGCTCCCTGAGGGATCGGATTAGCCCATCCTTAATTCTTTCATCAAACATTTCACTTTTTAGGAACGATTTACAGTTCTCATTGGCTGAAGGTACTTCAAGTGTGGTCTTACTGGCCTCGAGACCTTCTTAGCTCGTGTTTTCGAGGTCAAGCTACTCCTGCTCTACACTGCTGACTGCTCGGAGGTAGCAAGTCTCGTTTGCTCCAAATTCCCCAGACTATGATGACGTCTCCGTCGTCAAAAAACTTCCCAGTAATTTGGTATGTAGAGACCACGACCTTGTTGTGGTTTAGTTGAGGGTGACCGAATATCATGTTGTAGGTTGGAGGGGAGTTTACCACCAATAAAAAATTAAATGTAAGAGAATTGTAGTTTCTCCTATTGCCTCCTTCCACCAAAAAATCCATAGAGCGGGCCGGTTGGCGCCACCTATAGGTTGGTATTGAGGTTCAACTTGTCGAACACAGATATGAACAAAATGTTCGCTAAGCTGCCCATTTCGACAAGGATGCTGCCCAGCTGGTAAATTGATCATCATTGGCACGACAACAACGTCATTATACAGGTTTCCTTTCGAGGGCAAGTCCTTATCGGTGAACGTTATTAGTGGATGGGAGCTATGCTTTGAGGAGAAGGCGACTGCAAAAAGCTCACCTAATTGGAGCCTCTTTGGACTGGCTCATTTAGAGGGTTCCGCAACTCCTTTAAAAATTGTTGGCACAAACCCAACAATGTGGATGGTATTTGCCCGCATGGTTTCATGTGGGATTTCTTCTTTTAGAGCTTTCTCGTGCTTCTAGGTCACCGTTCGAGGCACCATAAATTCCTTGTTCTTCCCCTCTCTGATTAGTTTGTCAATCAGGCTTCAAAGGTGTCTACACTCTTACGTGTCGTGGTCATGATCTCAGTGATACACATAATACTTCTTGGGATCTCAGAGAAAAGCTTCAACCCTTATCGGGGATGCCTTCTTGAAGTATTCTTTATTTTGGATGACATTTACTAACTTCACCATCGACACTCTTAGGGGCGCAACCCATATTTCCTCTTGGTCTTTTGTCGACTGCTTGTGGTAGCGAGACGACCGCTGGTTTGCATACCTTGACTGACCACCATACTAACGACTCTTGTCAGCTCCTCTGTTGCTATGGGGCGGTTGGTTGTCTTCGTGTCGGGACGGATGGGAGGACGTTGGCCATCCTTTGGTCGCCACCCACCCGTTGTTTTGCTAAGACCTCTTCTAAGATCGTTGGTCAAGTGATTTGGCTTTGTGGTATGTGGGGTCGTTGATGTATTCCTTGGCCTCAATATAGTTGTTGGCGATCTATAACAACTCGGCCAATGTCTTTAGTTGTTGCAGGCCTAGAGTATATCAAAATCGCTTTCCCCTCAGTTTTTGGGATAAGGCTGCATGTGTTGTTGCGGATTGCAAATCCCGCACCTCCAACACTTCCTAGAATTAAGTTATGTAGGCGCACAGGCTCTCGTGCTACCCTGTCTAACCTGCCACAGGGCTTGCGAGCTCTTTCGCGGCTTTTGGGCGTTGGCGAACTGTGCCATTAACATTTTCTTAAAGTCAACAAAAGAGTTCATTACCCTAGTGGTCAATCCATTAAATTACTTGAGGGCCGACTCCCTCAGTGTGATGAAGAAGAGGTGACACTTCATAGCATTGGTAATTCTTAGCAGACAAACAATTTATTCAAAGGATGCAATGTGGTCAGGCGGATTAAACTGACTTTTGTAGGAATTGAGTGATGGAATTTTGAACTGCTTCGAGGGGTTCAACGACGAAAATATGTCGGGAGAACTTATTCTTCGGCTGGCAGAGAGCTTCCATGCGCCTGAACTGTTGTCTACCCATCAACGCTGACCCAACACTATCTTAGTACTGGGGATCTCTTGCTCTTTTCTCGACCAATAGTGCTCTTCGACCGTTAGGTGCCAGTTCTTCTTGTGGGTTTGTTTCCTATCTTCAAGCTACTGCTTCTCCGATGGCCTTTAACATCTGGCCCAACATTTGTTCTTTTAGCTTCTGGATCTGCTGTTGAACAAATTACCTAATGCACTCCATGTTTAATGTGTCTCCTTGATGGGCTTCTTCTCCTTGTGTTCATTTTCTTGTTGGTGGCATGATCTACACTCATCGCACCTTTCAGGATATTGAATTTGAATTGGTCCTATAAATCTCACCCAATGAATAGAGCGTAAAGCAGGGGAGAGAAAGAGAGCGCACAATAAGAACCTGGTTCTTTTGAAGATCACTGATTAGCCTATTACTGTAAAAATGACTCCCCTATTTATAGGTAAGGGGTTATAAAGTGAAAAATTACTAGGTTGCCCCTGATTTTATGGGGTTGTTACAAAGTTTTTTAGGCATGTAGAAAATAAAGGAGCCCATGGTTCAACTACCCTATCATTCGGTCGGCGAGGACTTGTAATCTTTGGGTCAACCAGGTACATTTGATCGACTCTATTGTCTTAAGCTGATTAGTCTGCCCCGATGGTTCTTCGTTGTCCGGACTTTGCTCAGTCCACAAAACTTCATTCAGTTGGCTTGGGTTAGCCAGTCTATCAGTTCAGATCTAACTGTCGACTGTTGGATCCTGGATGGGAAACTCATGTTGTTGGGGTAGAACCAGGTCGTTAGGCAGAGCATGAATCACTATACTTTGACAAATAGTTTACTCTTTTGACAAGAGATCCATCTGGAGGGCCCAATGAATATTCGGTGATGAGGCACTTGGGCCTTCTCAAGAGGCTTGAAGGCTTTTCAGGGAATTTAATGATATTTGGACTAAAGTTGGGTCGGCGTCTTCTCTTGGCTAGATAGGTTTTGATGTTTGACCTGTATGACCTTCATTCAGTAGACCCAACTCCTACTCTGAGGGAGCCATGGCTGGTTAATGGAGTCTTTTAGTCTTCCACTGACACGACCCTTGCCCTTTTTGATGGACCATCCTTGATCGTACTTTTGTCTTATAGTATGTTGAATTTTCTCAAGATTCATGCAGATCATTTCTAATATCTACGAAGCAACTAATCTTGCGAGAATCAATAGATAGCACTCCTTTCTTCTAATGAGAGACTATAATAGGTTTTTAATTGTCCCTCATTAGCTAGATTGTATCAATCAAACATTCCAAGCTTATATTTTAATTTTTTAGTAGTCTCACCATTCATTTGTTGTGAAAAACGACGGCAATAAAATAAAAAATTAAAACGAGAAAAATTGCAAGCAGAAAAAAACACCAGAGCGACACACGAGCGACACACGGATTTATGTGGTTCGACAAAATTGCCTACGTTCACGGAGCTGCAGAGGATTTTATTTCTTCGAGGAATTATACTGTCGAGCGCTTCGAAGTTTACAAGAAAATTTCTATTTTTTTCTCTCATTTCCTCTCTCTCTTCCTCTCTTTCTCTTAGCTTTCAAGACGATTGATTTGGTCTTGCTTGGCTTTGCTTGGCTTGAGGCTTGGCATCTCCTTTAAGCCAAAAAAGGTTATTTATAGAAACCATGAGAGCTGGGTGGGAGGTAGGTGAGCGGTAGGTGGGATGTGGTAGGTGAGCGGTAGGTGGGTGTTGTAGGTGAGCGGTAGGTGATATACTTATATAAGAAGCTAATTAAATTCGGTGGACCGGGTCTCCACATTATCCAACAATTCTTCCACTTGGAGACCGGGACATTGACTGCATCACCTACTGGTTGCATCATCCACTAGTTGTACCAACCTTTTCCTCAAGCATGATATCCTCCACCTCTGCAACTCAAAACTCTGTTCTTCATGTCAGAAGACTAGCTGAAGTTGAGCACAATTTCAACTTCTCACGAGTAACACCCTCAGTTGACATATCACCGTCAACGTAGTCTTGTACCACCGGCAAGCTCTTTCCTGGGTTACTCATGTATCTGCTTTTAACTCCCACATAACTTTCACAGCATGAGCAATGTCCTGCTTCTGCTGAAAGCCCTTTTTCAACAAGTCCAGCCTTGTACCTTTTACTGCCACCAAGCATAGTCTTCATCCGGTACACCCACTTGTTGTGCAATATCTTCTTCCTTGGTGGAAGTTCTGCCAACTCCCAAGTCTGGTTCCCTGACAGGGAATCCGTCTACTTCTTCTTGGTTAGCTCCCACTTGCTCGAATTCTCATCTTGCAAGATTTCTTCATAACTCTGTGATTCTTCATCATTTGTCTGTACATGGTCCTATTTTCCCGCCTTTGGCGCTCTGTCACTTTTCAAGAATGGACCTTCTTCTGCTTCCCCATAATGTACCTCTGACTCATGTGTCCACGCCTGAGTAAACCTGTAGTCATATATAGTGTGTCAGTTTTCTTACCTTTGGTAACCTTCCAGGTGCTATCTGAGAACACCGAATGACCACCCTCATTGAGTTGTCCAACAGAGATGAAGATTTTCTTCAACTCAGGAACATGTCTGACCTTTAGCAAAGTTCATTTGCTATTGTTAGGGAGTGCAATATCAACATCTCTCATCCCCACCACATCTAGAGTTTTTCCATCTTTTCCATCAGCCAGTTCCATCAGCCAGATGTACCTTCCCAAAGTTACATGCAACATAATTTCGCATTAACTCTCAAAAACGACGGAAATAAAGCAAAAAATTGGAACGAGAAAAATTGCACGCAGAAAAAACACCAGAGCGATACACGTATTTACGTGATTCGTCAAATTTGCCTACGTTCACGGAGCTGCAGAGGATTTTATTTCTTCGAGGAATTACACCCTCGAGCGCATCAACGATTACAAAAAAATATCTATTTTCTTCTCTCCCTTCCTCTCTCTCTCTCTTCCTCTCTTTCTCTTAGCTCTCAAGATGACTTGGCTTGGTCTTGCTTGGCTTTGTTTTGCTTGAGGCTTGACATCTCCTTAAAGCCAAAAGAGGCTATTTATAAAAACCATGAGAGCGGTAGATGGGAGGTGGGAGGTAGGTAGGTGGGATGTGGTAGGCGAGCGGTAGGTGGGTGTGGTAGGTGACGGTAGGTGGTATACGTAATTAAGAAGCTAATTAAATTCGGCGAACCGGGTCTCTACATTACCCAACATCCTTTGATCAAGATTTTTTCTTTTATAAAGAGTCAGTCTACCTCCATATATTTGTGTGCTCATGACTGATAAGGTTATGATATTTATTGAAAGCAGCTTTATTGTCGCAATATAACTTGATAGGGATTTTGACAGAAACTTGATGTTCTTCTAGGAGTAACTTAGTCAAATTAATACATTTATCTCATTAGCCAATGTTTTTAATTAGTTCGGCTTTTACACCCTTTCTGGTCTCAATATTTTACTTCTTATTTCTCCATATCCTTATACTGCTCTAAACATGAGTATAATTAGTTGGAGATCTCTTATTAATAGTGAAAACCACCCAATTAGCATCAATATAAGCTTTTATTTTTGGGGATCTTTTTCTTCTTAAAAGAAGAGACCATTCTTTAGTTCCCTTTCAATGACTAATAGTATCCCCGTAACAATGTAAAGCTGCTCTTCATAGGATCTATGCATGAACTAATTTGTCATACTAATAATAAAGGCGATGTTCAGTCCTAATATGAGTAAAATAGATGATCTTCTCAACTAAGCTTTGGTATTTACTCTTATCAACTGAATTATTTATGCTATGGATTCAATTTTATATTTGAATCTACTAGAGCATTAGCTAATTTGTTCTCCATCAAAATAGTTTCCTTTAAGAGATCAAGAGTATCATTTCTTTGAGAAATGATATTACCATTTTTGTTTCTATCAATCCCTTTATCAAGAATTATTTTGACTGGACCAGAATCTTTAATTAAAAACTTCTCGCTATTTTCTTCAAGGCATAGTTTTCAAAATCATAACTCCCTATTAAGATGATATCATCAACATATATAGTTAATATGTTCAACTTATTATTCTTGTGTTTAAGAACAATGTGATTCAAATGTGCTTATTTGAGTCCTTATTGCTGCACAGTTTTGGTAAACCATTATAACTATCCTCTAGGTGACTATTAGAGATCTGAATAGATTATTTTAATTTGTATGCTTACCCTATATCCTCATAGCTTCGAAGTCCTAGAATTAGATTCATGTAGAGTTCCTTATATTCTACATCTAGTTGATAAAGAAGCTAGTCAAGTTTTGTTGTCATTTTAGAGGAGAGCTCTGAGTTATATTATATTTTGCACTGTAGAGATGGTCTTCGAGTAGTGTATCTTTTTGTTTCCGAATATTCATTTATATCTAAAATAGATTGAACTATGCAGTGTTTTAACAACTTTTAATGATTAGTTTTTATTTAGAGCTTTCATTTCATCTTTCACAACCCTTCTCCACTAGCTTATCAAGAGCCTCATCTATAGTGTTTGATATTTTAATTTATGTAAAATTGAAAAATAGAATTTTCATTGAGGATAGGCGGTAATGTCTCATAATATGTTAAGTATAAAAGCGACTCCTTTTTTTGATATCTAATTGAAAAAAGAAATTGTGATTATCATAATCAAAGAAAGATTTGGGACATTTTTTGTGATTATCATATTCTTTATACATTATTTCGTTGAGAATATAGCCGAATTTGAGGAGGATGTTGTAAGTTTGTTAAGCTTTTTGATTAGATAAAGTCATTAAGTGTTTTATGAGTGCATTCTAGACTTTAATAGTTAAGAACCCAAAAATTTATAAATTGTAGTTGTGCATAGGACTGAGAATCTCTTAAGAAAAATGTTGAAAAGTACCTTCATCTTCAAAGAGATAAAATGCATATTCTTTTTATTTGCATCATATTCACAAAAGATTCATTGGATAATCTTGGGATTGAGTCTATTTCTTTTGGGTTTATATTTACGTACATTGGTAATACACCTAAAGACATTAAGGAAGAGTTTGTAAATAGTGTGGATGTTTAGAAATCATTTGAAAGAACTTTGATAGGTGATCGGAATTGAAGAGAATTGTTAGCTTTCAATTTGTAATGTAACATGTTACTAAAATGACATAATCTTAGAAAAGCTTAAGGCTTTTCATGGCAAACATAATAGATCATGCCACTTTCAAAAGATATTTTAAACTATATCTTTTTATTGTGATGTATTAGGATAACGAATGCCATAAGCTCTATCAAATTATAGGATTTGTATATCAATTGTCTTTAAACGATAGAACCAACACACAACTATGATCATTTATAAAATTAATGAACCAACATTTGGAATAATAATTTTGACATTTTGAGAGCCCCTCCAAAATTTCAACATGAACTACAGAAAAAACTTCGTAGCTTGATAATGCTTAGTCTAAAGATATTTATTTATTAGGAAATTGATAGACTTCACATTCTAAGAATTTTTTTTTTCAAACAAGAAATCAGCGAATTCTTAAGATAAGGAAAAAAAAGGATGATAAACCAAGTATGCCACAACATAATTTGATCTTTCCTGGTAAGAGTAGAAGATTCCCATTTTATAATAAGAGCTTTTGTACTCTCTTTCGGCTCCTCGTCAAAGCAGCATAGTCCTCCAACCTCATTAGCATCACCAATCTTTTTCATGAAGCTCTAATCTTGAAATTCATATTGTTTTTAGTGAGAATAATTCTACAATGACAATTTTTAGATATACTGCTCAGCATAAATTGCAATTGAAATTGGGGACATATTATATAGAGTTAGAATGACAATTTTTAGATATACTGCTCAGCATAAATTGCAATTGAAATTGGGGACATATAATATAGAGTTAGGAAGAGTTTAGAGGTAACTCTAATAGTTTTATGTCCCAGTAACTGGTGACAGCTATTCATAAATTATTTTGATTTTAAGATTTAAGACTAGAATAGGTGAACACAATTTAGCATGTAATACGAAGCTCTTAAATCAAGTACCCTAGATTCTCGACCTAGTATTATATATGTAACAACAAATAAAAATTATCTTTCTGGGACATTAGAAAGGAGTTTTTAGGAGCGTGTAATTTATAAAGGAGGTACAAGGGTTCTTTACTTGTGAAATTTTCATCTATGTTGTCGCCCATTTTTAATTTAGTCCTTTGATTTTGGTTGCATAGGTATTAGTGTCTTTGTTTTGATTTCTAGTATTAGATGGAATGCTCCAATGAATTGTCTTTTCAGGATGTTTCCAACAGATTTTCCTTGTTTTATTGATCTATCTATTGACATTATATCATGAATTGTGCCCTTTTATCCACTCCAATCTTATAAGAGCAAGGGTCATCTCTTCGGTTTGGACAGAACTCTTGGTACTACTAAATATACTCCTCTCTGTTTATTTATTTTTTATTTAGACAATCCTCTTTACTTTTGCTTAATGGTCGAATTCCAAGAAAACTACTTTGACACAATGTTAAAGTTGAAGAAATAGATGGAGAGAAATGAAACAAAAATAGTATTGCATGCTTACCCACCTGGTTAAATGGCCTTTATGCAGATTATAAGAAAACTAGAAGTTATGACATCACAATTCTTAAGAAAAGGAAATTATGGAATATTATAGCAGTAATCACAATTGTCCTTTTCAGAAAAAAACTAATATAAAGCTGGGTGAAGTAGACCATTGATGTCCCTTTAAATCTTTTTTTGCATACTATGGTCCAACTGCAACAACACATCGTCGACCTTCTTGACATCCAGGGACTAGCCAAACCATATAACTACTCTTTCTAGTCTGATTTCCATCCAAGGAGAGACTGTCTCTCAGTAGCTAACCATTCTCTTGCTTTCCATCTAGGTAAGCATCAAATCATACAACTAATATCTAATGCTCTTTCATTATGTAACTTTTCAACATATTGAAATTTGTAGAACAGTGGAGAAATTATATTCTTATATTTCTCTATTATCAATTTACAACAATTCTCCTTATATAATAAGTAAAGGCTAGGGAAAATTTAGTTTCTACCATTACAACTTACCAAACACACAACCAACAAAAGAGAAGAAATTTAACATAATAAGAAAGGAATGAATGAGAATAAATTTAAAATAAGAAACTCAGAATTTCACGCTCCCCCTCAATTTGGGTCATAGATGTTGTAACCCTAGCTTGATATTCAAATTAGTGAAACTAAATGGAGTTAGGCATTTACGGAAGGCATAATGTTTAACACATAAACTCACTCTTGCGCTTTCATATGCATATCCACAAGTATGCATATGACTTGCTTCTGCTTGTGTTCCACTTTATTTCCTTTTGCTTATAATATTCTCCATACATCATAAGGTATGAGAATCTCATCTTGTTGCTCATTAGGGATTCCCTCCTTCTAATATACATGGATATATATTCTTGTTTACTGATCCCAACTTGCTTAAAATAAAACCTGGAAAATGAAATTTATGTTTTTTTTTATGTCAAAATTGATCCTGTATTTTTTCAGGAAAATTATGAAATAATTCCATGATAGCGGTTGACACAATCTTCTCAATTTGGTGTCAAGCAATAAATTCTATGCTGATGATGATTACAGTTTTTCTTTCTTAATCTTCTTGTCCTCTCCGCTTTTGTAGTTTTGGAACTCTCTGAGAAATACCAGAAACATTGTGGTCCTCTCCGCTATTTTGCGGCTGGCTTTCTGAAATTTTTGTGCTTACCCAAATATAACTTTGAGCTGGAATATCTTCCTACATCAAAGGTGCTGCTCGAGGCTCAGGGAAAGGCTTTAGATGATCAAGATAAAGTTGAATTATCTGATCTTTATACAGATATCATGCGGAAATCAAGCAGAGAAGGACTCCCTCGGGCTTCCAGTTTGTCAAGCATTGATTCTGGTTTCTCCCCAAGTAAGACATCAGGTGTGGACTTGGAGGCAACTGGTGGCAGCATACCTGCAAGCATTGAGCCATCTGAATATGTTAGAGGTCTAGATCCGAAACTAAAAAGACTATCAATAGGGAGAAACAATCTAGCAGAAGAACCAGAAGAAGTCCTTCACCCCCAACATCATCTTTCAACTACTCCTAATTGGCCAAGGACTAGATCTAAGTCAAGGACTGATAAAGGCTGGAGCGGTTTACCAGCTGGAAATACATCCAGGTTTTCTTGGGCCCCTACGGCAGTGTATGATAAAGAAGACAATTCATCAACTATTTCCGACCCCGGACCTCTTTGGGACTCTGAACCAAAATGGGACTCTGAGCCTAATTGGGAACCAAATAATCTCATTCAGCTTCCAGATCAATCTCAAAATGTTGAAACGCCATTCGAGGAACCTGTTCCTAAGGCGGAGGTGAAGTGGGAAGTTAAGAAAGGGAAGTTTCTTGCTGTTTTGGTATGCAACCATTCATGCAAAACTGTCCAAAGTTTAAGTTCTCAGGTTGTAGCACCCAAAGCTCAGATTGATGATAACAGTTTGGACTTGCTTTTGATTCATGGTCATGGGAGAATAAGGTTAATGAGGTTCTTTTGGCGCTTGCAATTTTGTCGGCTACCATTTGTCGAATATGTAAAGGTAAATTTCTTTTACTTCTATTGCAGAAACAAGCAACCTGCTATTACAGCAAATTGATTTCCAAATTATTTAGGAATGAGCTTTTTATCTTGCAGAACTTTTCAGGTTAAGGTATTTCTGTCAAGTTTCCTACAACGGATATCATCATATTAATGTTTTTTGTGGTGGGAAACCTTGATGTTATATTTTTTATTTTTTATTTTTATTATTTTTTTATTATTTTTTTCAATTTTCTGATTTTATAGTGGATTTAAAAGTTTAAATATAATAGTCATTTCATCACCCATTATCCTTTTTTTCTTCATGTAACATTCACCTTCGATTTCCTTCTTACAAGCTCTTGCTTTCTTATTATGAGGATGTGGTCTTCACAACAATAGTTGAACTTAGGCCATGTTTGACTTTGTTGTCTTGTGCTTATTGTGCTCAGTAAAACCAAATGATTGAATAATCAAGTTGCTGTGATAGATGGATCTGTTTGGTAAAAATGGTTGCGATTGTAATGTGAATTGATTAGATGAATAACAGATATGATTATGAATTAAAAAAAAAATATTTGTTATATTTATTTTAAAATACATTGTAAGATTAATAATTTATGCATATATGAATTAAATTATCTAGTCCAAAGCCTCGGATGTGAAAATGATTTGTTTCGTTTGGTTGTTGTCTGCCAGCATAAAAATTCGGTCGAAAAGCTATGAAATGAATGAATTGAATTAAAGTTAGATTTATATTTAAATAGTTATAGGATAATTCATATAGGAAAATGTAGGCTTTTTTTTAATGTAAAAGAAGACTTATTTACTCCATCCATTAAAAGTGGGCATTGGTTTATGAAGCTTCTCCATAGCTGTTCCAAAGAAAAGCGTATGAATATTTAGTTGTGCTTTTAATTTCATCATTAGTATTTTTGTCTCATGAAGTTTAGTTTTTAACAAAAATGTGTTTCCATCCTGAAATTGATATTGTTCCCTTAAAATGTATATTCAAGCAATAGCAAAAATCAACTAATGTTGGCCTTAGTGCAGTTGCTATTCTATTGGCTTTGAAAAATAACAGAGCTTGAAGTAGATTTTGTGCTTCACTCCCTTAAATCGGTTTCAAATTTGACTTGATTCCCCAAGTGCTTCTATAAATGTTATATCTTGACAATAAATAATATATGCAATATAATATATCATATAATACCATGTATTTATCCAATTTTAGCTTAGCATAGTTCTGCAACATGAATCACCTTTCTTTTATCCTGAATCAAGCCAACTTTTCTAACTCGGATCTACCATATTATCTTCAGGTGAAGTCGGTGAAGGTTAGACCAGGAAAGAAATCCCATGCTGCCTGCGGCATTGACGGTGAACTTCTCCCTGTAAATGGGCAGGTTCTATGCTCTCTGCTTCCGGAACAGTGCAGGCTCATCGGCAACCCTTCCAGGTGCAGTATATAGATTTTTCTTGCCCAAACCTTTTTTGGTCATTAGTATTCTAACAACATTGAGATTTTGAGATCTGGCTGTGGATATTAAGGGAATTCCATCTAAAGTTTCAGTACTTAGGCCAGTAAATGTTGATATGAATTCCCTTTTTTTTATGTATATTGTTATGCTTATTGTTCATTATTAGTTCTCAATTGTTCATTTAGTTGCTGTTTTTACATCCAATTTAATCCTTTTTATAATGATGCGCGTTAGATTATGAAATATACGGATCTCTCAATCTTGAAAATACAGCATTTTCCAATGGGCTACAGAAGTATAGAATAAACCTGTCTAATGCACAAATTCATTGGTGTAATATTGCGGGGGTGGTTGGGCAAGGCCTTTTAGGAATTTAGAAGAGGGCTATGTTTTGTGGGAACGTGGGAAGGTTCAAGGGTTGAATGAGTAAAAGTATATCCTTGCAAGGGTTCCTTTAGTGAGACAATAAATAAGGTGAAGCTTTAAGGGTTGAAATGGTTTGTTGAGGGTAGGGCGCAAGTGAGCTAAGCTGACTCGTGAGCCGGTTTGAGCTCAGGTAGATAATTTGCTCGTGAACTGAGCTCGATGAGCTAAAAGCCAAGGCTCAAGCCGGCTCTAATTTGTCTCATTAGCTCGAGAGCCGACTCGGTTAAGAAAATAGTAATATTAAATATATTCAAAATATATTAAATGTTAAAATTTTATCTTTAAATTATTAAAATATTTAATAAATGATATTTTATATTTATATTAACTTAACTTTTTGTTATTTATCTCATAATTGTTTATTATTTCATCATATTTTTACAACACAAATTTGAACTAATATTATTTTCTCTTTTTATAATAAATAAGTCTCTCGTGAGCTGGGTTGAACTTGCAGATTTAAACTTGAGCTCGAGCTCAAACTCGATTATTTAATCAAGCTCAAGTTTAAGTTGAGGGTGGCTCGACTTCAACTAGGCTTGTTTGCAACCTTTGTTTGAGGGTTAGGGTTGATTGTAAAGAACATTTTGAAGGTGTGTTAGGTGGTCTAATATATTATTGATAGCTGTATTCATTTAAGCGGTAACATCTTTTTTTTATTATTGATTTTTGATATCGTCTATTTAGGTGATTCTTTGACATTTGTAATTTATATATTTTTTTAAATAAAATGTTAACAATTCGATATCATATAAGTAATTATTTTTGTATTATAAAAGAAGCATAATTAATATAAAAAGGAGCTCATACATAAGCTCATTAGGGGAGCAATTTACGAAAAGGAGCACGAACACGGTGTTTTATACAAGACGTACACCCCCCGCAAGCAATATATATGAAACAACCCCACCCAAGCCATTTTATATAAAATATTATTGAAATTAATTTGTTAATATATTATATATAATATTATAATTAACTTATTATATTAAAATATATTACATATTATTTTTATTTAGTTTTATTAAATTATAATTAAATATTATTTACATTAATTAACATTTAAATTCTACTTAATTAATCAACTAATCAATGCTCTTTAAAGCAAAAATAAACTCTTATACATTGCATTGTGTGATATGTTATATATATATATATATATATATTATTAAAATATTATAACTAAGAAGAAGGTAAAATTTACTAGTTGATAAGATTTTTTTAGCAGATTAACCTTGGTCTTAGGGTGGATAGAAATGCCCTAGTGGGGCCTTGGATTTTGGCCTTGGCCCTGGTTTGCGTTGGTCGAGTTGGCCAGCATTATGCAACAAATTATTTGATGACCACCCCTAAGTTTGATGCTATCTATGATGATCTTCAAAATCATGAAATAACATCAAAATTCTAAATATGGACTCCGATCGTAAATAATGAAATTGCAAACATTGTTATCTACCACCTTCAAAACCATGAAATAACTTTAAACTTCTATATCGGTCACCTCCAATCGCAAACAATCAGCCCTATGGTAGTCATATCGGTCACCTCCAATCGCAAACAATCAGCCCTAGGGTACCCAATAACTCCACGCAACATGCTGACCAACTCGACTAATGTAAGCCAGAGCCAATGTTCATGGGCCACATGGTACTATTCTCTTTACCCTAAGATACAAAAATTATCTATTAATAAGATTTATTAACAAGTAAATTTCACCTTATTCTTAGTTATAATATTATAAAAATATAAATAATATATAATTTAATAGGTTGATAATTATGACATAATAAATTAAACTAAGTAATACATTGATTATTTAAATATTATCTAAATGTTAATTAATGTAATCAATACTTCATATAAATTAAAAAAACTAATTAAAAATAATATATATATGTAATATATATTTATAAATTTGTTATAATAATATTTATATAAAATACCACCTCATAGGTGGGTGCTTGCGCTCTTTAAATTTTTTTTCGGAGATTCTATTGTATAATCAAATCATTTTTGAGCTACTTTTTGTAATTTAAAATATAGTATTTAAATACAATATTTAGAAAAACTGGGAAGTGATTAAAGTTTCCAAGTGCCGGAATTTTTTTTATGCATTGTGGAATCTTTTTGTGATGGATGAAAAGTTGTTAGTGTAAGTTCACCGATTAAAGTTTCCAAGTGTTGGAATTTCTTTAGGTAATGTGAAATCTACTGTGATAGATAAAAAATTATTAATGTAAGTTTGCCAATCCGTCTTTAGCCATCATAAAAACATGAATATATATATATATATATATATAAACTATTTAAAGATGAGAAGAAAATAAAAATAAAGTCAAAGTTATAATATTGTTAATACTACAAAGATCAGTATCAATTTTAAAAGTGATAATATTGATAAAAAGCTCGTGTCCTTACACACTCATTTCGACACTCATGTGTCCTCTGTGGGGATGGCATAGACCTCAAGCTTACCCAACGTGTGATTCTCCTCAACGAGATTTACATTTCTTCACTTCTTACGGTGCCACTTTGGAGCGTCATAGGTTTATCGTCGTGTTACTTGGCTTGGGCCATGCTTCTTAGCCTCTGATCCCGCGCCTAGTGCACGATGTATTTCCACTCGGTATATGACTCTCCTCTTGCATGGGTCATTCTTCTTAGCCTCTGAACCCACTTGGTGCAAAAGTCACATCACCCATCACCCACGACAGCATCCAACTTTGTGGTGAGCACGTTCTGTTTCATAGAGTGTGTGTCTGTCTGCTTGCATTGTGCATTGCACATTGTATGTGCTTGTTATTTTCCTGTGTGCTTGGTCACTATTGAGGCATGGTGTAATCCCCCTACGATGTTATATACCCTACGTAGCCTAGAACAACATCACTTATGTGGTGTGCCTTGCATGCACATCTTTGCATTATTGGCATATTCGTCATTAGTATATTTCATTATATACTCGTGATGAATAACTATTATCCAATGAGCACTCCCACCTCGATAGAGCAACCAAACTACATTGGATCACTTGCATCTTCACATGCATTCTCCGATTGTCTCGACGATAATGCTGGCTCGCTAGTTGAGTGACCCATTGTTGGTCATGATGCGTTAATGAGTATTGATAGCAAGGATGTCTCAGTGAGAAATGCCGGTTATTGCTTTGTGACTAGCACGCATATGTTATGCTAATGTTTCAAGGGATCCTAAGTGCCACTTATGTTTTTTTTTCATTTATTGAGACCTATTTTAAAATATAAAAAAAATTTATACTTTTTTATTGCATATATGTGTCATATTTTAAAATCTACTTTCAAACTATTGTGTCCTTATCTTAGAACATACATAAGGTCATTCTCTTAAAGCTTTTGTTCATACGAAACTTCTATTTAGCGGCACCTCTTAGAATCCTAGCTAGGATGAGGTCGGAAACCCATTCATAACATAGGTCAGCCTTTTACCCATATCTTACGCACACTTGGATGTTGTGACTAGGACACCATGCGGTAGATGGTTTGCTAGGCTAAGACTAGAGTGTTTAAGTAGTCTTTTTTATGTCCTAGCTATTATTCTTTGATTTGCCCTAGCTAGCATCTTTTCCTTGCTAATTTGTGTGTTTAGCAGGTGTGAGATGATACAAACTCCCAATGCTGCAACACACAGTTAGCTCACGCAAGTGCATGTGTCGTATTAGTAATATCGGATTTAGAGTTTGAAATGTTAACCCCACAAGAAACTAGGTAATTCTTATTATGAAAAGTTCTAGCCTACTAGTTTTAGTCCTGGCCTGAAATTTAAGTTTTGTTATAGTCCTACAAAGCAATCCTAATGTATCAAAAGCAAGTTAAAAGCTTAAGTCCTACAAAAGTAATTCTAAATTATAACAATTATATTAAAAATGTCAAGTACTTAGTGGATTATCGGATTTCATGAAATTGAGAATTGCTACTATAAAAATCCTAGTGATAAATAAGAGCAATAGTCTTTGTTGTTTGAATGACTTTATTACCATAAATCCTATAGCTAATCCATCAAAGCATATTTACCTGATATTTGCATCCCTCTACTAGGCTTATTCCTATACTCCATAGGTTAACAAGATTATCCTAGTTGATTGTACCACAGACTTTCCCAAGACTTATGGTTCACAACATGTTTTAACAATTCAAATGGCTAGAATGAAAGGTAAATTAAGCGCTAAAGGTTAATCAATGCCATATTAGTTAATTAAAGTACTTAGTAATTCTCATTCCATCTACCCAACTTAATCATTGCAAGGAAGAATAAGAAGTCTACTCAAGAAACATGATAAAAACACAAAATAGATTCATTGAATTAAAGAGAACCCACTATCTAATTGTTACAAGTGAAAGACAATAGAAAGTGCATAAAAAGGCTTAGCTTTCCCTTCTTTTCAATGAATAGAAGGTGAATTACTCTGCACTCTCTCTAACTTTTGTGACCGCTCATTTTTCTCCGTCGCCTTCATTTCATCATTTTCTTCACATCATCATTTTTGTTGAGGAGTTGCCAGTTTGTTTTCATTTTGCTGCCCTCTTCTCCGAATAATTCTCCATCTCAGATCATGTAGGTGAACTAAGAGATGAGAAATCAGAGGACTGGGGCAGGCAATAACATGAAATAACAAAAGAAGTATACAGGTAGCCTTCTTAAAGTGAATTTCTGCATTGATAGTTCCAAAGCATAATTCTAAAGTGAGATCAACTCGGTATGCTTTAAAAACATAACTGTGAAGCAGATCTTACAAAAGCTAACTAGTAGAGAATTCAGGTTGATAAGCATGTTCTAGAGTTCATATACTCCAATAAGAACAACTCCCTATAGTTAATTACATCTTAGTAATTAAGACTATAGAAAACTCTAAATTGAGGTTATAATTTGTTCTCAAAAAGTTTAAATGTCATTTTCATTGTAGCAGATTCTTAAACTTTTTGAACTATCCTAGATTTTTATTTTGTTGTTGATGGTTCAGTTGAGGTTTATCCTTTTGCTCTGAGTTTTGAATGTCTGTCCCTATAAAAAGAGTTAACACACCCTAATAACATGCAAAGTAAATCGTGGATAACGTTCTCCTTTTTTCTTCAACAGCTATGGAAAATAAAGTTAGCATAAAACAATTTTGGTTTAATTAGTTGGTTGTTATTCTTATTTTAGACAACGTGGTTAAGATACCCATGTCTTTCCATCATCCCGGGGTTATCAAGTCCCTTGATTTACTTAGTTTGAGAGGTGGTCAAACCTGCTTGGACCGGAAGATTCCTATCAACAATCATGGGTTGCATAGTCCAATAAACCTTTATAAACCCGAGTATCTCAAGTTTCATTCAGTGATCTTTGTTCATTAGGATTTCATTTAAGTTTTAATGTTTTTTTTCTAATTTTAGGGGCTTAAAATTTTTAGGTTTCTTAAGACTTAATAGCTGATTTTTTTGTCATTTTGTGTTTATTTCTATTATTTGGGGTGACCCGGTCAAGATCCAATAATTTCATTGTCCCGAGTCATTAGGGTTTCTGGTTTTATTAATTACAAGTTACTGAAGATATTTTGTCAGTATTCATAGGTTGCCTCCTCCAAAATAGCTTATCAATATAGGTTGCATTATTTTCGTTCAATTTTAAGTTTTAATATCTTTTAGGGTGAATTTTTATGTCATTTCATTTAGGTTGATTTAGTACCTTAACCCAAATTGTCCCTAACTAAAGCTATGATCTTCTATTCTCATATGAAAAGTCAAACCCTCCTTAACCTCCAGTCACCTAGGTCTAGGTTGATTTTAGATTGTTCAAGCTGGGTTGAATTGATCTAAGATGAGTCTCTGGGTAATCTGAGTTAACCTGATTAGGCTGGTTATTCCTTAAATTATTTTTAAAATTTTTTAAAGCAATCAAAGTTTAGTAGGATTGACCCAAGTTGACTTAGTTTGATTGGGGTCAAACTAGTCTTACTTGGTTTAGATTGACTTAAGGTAAGCCAAATCAAACCATGTTAGATTAACTTCGTAGTAAATAAGGTTGAACTGGGCTGATCCAAGCTAAACCCACCAGGTCAAATCAAGTTTAGTTAAATTAGACTTGAGTGATGTCTAAGTTAATTTAGACTTGAGTTATTCGTTTAAGTCTAAGATGAGCTAGACTTAAATTGATCCTTGATTAAATCAGGGTTGAGACTAAAGTTAAGCTTAAAGTTGAGTCTTAAGTCAGATTGATCAGAGTTTAGTTTGATTTTCCCAAAGAAAAGTTGTTTTTGGGTTAGCCTAAATTAGGTCAGTTTGTCTGAATGAGTTAGGTTAATTTTGGGTTAACTCGAGTTAGGATAGGCTGACCCGGAGATTGGATTGACCCGAGTTAGGTCGGGTTGACCCTGGTGATTTAGTTGAATTGGGTTAACCCGAGTTAGGTCAGGATGACCCTGATGATTTCATTAAATTGTGTTAACCCGAGTTAGGTTGGGTTCACCCAATGATTCAGTTGAATTGAGTTAACCCGAGTTAGGTCGGGATGACCCATTGATTCATTTGAATTTGGTTACTCGAGTTGGGTCAAGTTGACCCGGTGATTGAGTTGAATTGGGTTAACCTGAGTTAGGTAGAGTTGCCCAGGGATTGATTTGAATTGGGTTAATCTGAGTTAGGTCCGGTTGACACGATGGTTCAGTTGAAATGTGCCAAAATTAAGTTAGAACAAGAGAATTTAAATTTAGCTAAGTCTAAGTTAGGATGGACTTAGTTTAACTCTACGTTGATTAAAACCTAAGTAAAGTTCAAGTTGGACTATTTATAAGTTTGGTTAGACTTAGAATGGTTGATGTTTTAGTTTTAGGTTAGACCTAAAAGGTGCACTTTGGAATAGGACTAATTTAAATTAGATCATAAGTATGAGTTAGGTCTTATTTGAGTTTAAGTTAGACCTAAGGTTGATGTTAGGTCTAATATGAGGTAGACTTAAAAGGGTTTTGCTAGGTCTAGGTTTGGTTAGACCCAAGGTTTAGGTTAGGTCTAATAGGAGTTAGACCTAGAAGGTTGGGCAAGGTCTAATTTTGGTTAGACCTAGAGTTTGGGTTAGGTCTAATAAGAGTTAAACCCAAAAAGTTGGGATAAGTCTAATGTATGTTAGACCTAAGGTTTGGGTTAGGTCTAATTTGAGTTAGACCTAAATTAGGTAACTAAGTTTAAGTTGGGTTAGGTTTAGTTTTAATGTAGGTTAGACCTAAAAAAGGATGGCTAATTCTTAGTTAGGTTAGACTTAGGTTTTGGTTTTAGGTCCAATGTAGGTTAGACCTAAAATAATGGTTAAGTCTAAGTTAGGTTAGTGCTAGGTTTTGTGTTTAGTTCCAATGTAGGTTAGACCTATATGATGGCTAAGTCTAAGTTAGGTTAGACTTAGGGTTTGGGTTTTGGCCTAATGTAGGCCTAAAACAATGGTTATCTTGGGTCTAGTATGGGCCAAACCCAAGGATAAATCCAAGATGAGTATGATCCATGTCAAACCTGATTGTGGTCTAGGCTTGGCCCTAATTGGATTGGGTCCAATTATATGCTCACCTGGATCAAGCTAAGCCAAGTTTTACCTAAACCAAGTTTAAGCTTAACTTGGGTAAGCCCAAGGCTACTATGGGTGATTTTATGGTTAGAAAGGTAACCATGGTGTTAACCCCATATGATCAAAGCTTCAGGGTTGTTTTAATGTTTCAAACCAAATTTGGGAATAATTTATGACTAAAGTGTAAAATTTTAATATTATAATTTTACCCCAAATTCTCTAATTTTGTTTATCTTAGGGTTTCAAAAGTGGAAATCATTATTTTAGGGATCAATTTCATTACTCTAAGTTTCCTTGTTAATTTCTATTTTTATTTTGAATTTTTTTTATTTCAATTTTTATAATTACTTTTAAAAATAGTTATCATTTTAAAAGAAAATTTGTCATTTTCAAGTTAGGGACCCCCTCTGACCTTGGAAAAATCAAAGGATGTCCCCATGACTAGAGGGAAGTTCCCCTAAAAAGTTAAAATTTTTTCCTCCTTACAATTAATTTTTAATAATTAAAATACTCTCTGGAGTATTTAATTAGTTAAAAATTAAATATAAGTTAGTTATTTTTAATTATTTTTACCTCAATTTGCTGAATTCAAAAGTGTTTTTATTTTGCTTTTTTTGATTTTTCTACACCAAGTTATAATTTTTAGAGTTTTATTTATTTTTTTTAGATTTCAATAAATTAGAAAATCCAATTTATTCACTTGACCAAGTGGCGCTGACTAGATCCTCAAAGTCGTTGAATGCTCACGTGGCACTTTGTGATTAGGTGTGTTTTCCACGTCGTTGTCACACTATTCGGAAATATGGTATTCCCCTCCCCATGGTTTGATGCTGTAATTTAATCTTTGACATCCATTTATAATACATGAAAACAGATCACATCTGTTCATCATCCCCATGGGGGCAGAGAACCATGAATCGCCTGTGATCAAACCCTAAGATCTCACTCGATATTCAACTAAATCACTCTGGTTTGTTCCTATTGCTTCACCTAAAATAGACGAACATATTTATACGGTTCTATGAGCACGAAGTATTCATTTTTTTTACAAAAGACCAAACTCGAGGCTAATTTTAGGAATTTTGATCCATACCTTGTCTGAAGAGGCATGGCTTTGATTGGGCTAGATAGAGAGCTTTGCTTTGATGTCATAAACCTTCTCCTTGCTTCGATTTGAACTGAAATTGGTCAATCTAAAAGCTAGACAAAATGGTGGCTTGGTTTAGTGTTGGAATAGGTTGAAGAGCTCAGAAAGCCTTAATTATGATTGGGGAAATTTTTTTGAGCTTGGAGAAGCGTTTGGGAGGTTTTTATTTGAGTTTTGGAAGGATTCATGTCGAGGATAAAAATTGTCATGGATTAGGGCAGAGAAATTAGGCTTTGCTAGTGGTGGTGGTGACATGACGACAGAGAGGATCAGTTGCCTAAGTCATGCGAGACATTCTCTCTGTTTAGAGGCAAAACCTTAAGCCAACCCACAAAGGTTTGGGGGCTTGGGGTTGACCTGATGAGGCTCGAGAAAGTACAACCCAAGTCTAAGGTTATGTGCAAGGTGAGTGGGGTTAGTCCTCACAAAAGTGAGGTCAACAAATGGACCCCCAATATATATGGTGAATCAAATAGGTATGTCACACATATTAGCGATGACCAAACTAGTCAGTCAACTCTCTAAGCACTTTGATATGTTAGAATTGTTATAGGGAAGGGCTGGGTATACATTGGAGTTTGTTGCTAGGGAATCCTATGTAAAATTTGCACAAGTCGATTAGCCAACTCAAAAAGGGAATGTCATTATTCCTTGTCAGGAGGGTCTTATATTTGCTTTTCAAACTTGTTGGGGAAAGAGGGGTTCAGATCCAACAAAGGGTCTCAGTAGTCTCAAAATGTTAATGTCGTGTCTCTTTCTTATTTGGAAGTAATTCCAATAGACTTACACCTTAACTAAGAGGAGAATAGGTAGGCTAGAGGAAATTCGTGATTTCGTGTTAGGAAGGCCTTACATCCAATAGCTGAAGGGAGAATGAGTGTAATAGTCCATTGAAGGGGGTTTTATACCAATTTTGGAAGATGTAGAATGTCATGTCCCCATCTCATTAGGAAGGAATGCCAATGGTCTTACATCCTAACTAAGAGAAAAATAGGTAGGCTAGAGGAAAGCTATGAATCTATGTTAGGAAAGTTGTGGATCCTACTAGCAGAAGAAGTGTGAAAGTCACACAGGGATGGTTTGATTAAGAATTGTTACAAATTCTTAAAGTTACTGGGTATAGGCAACCCATATTACACCTTGCCAATGGTTGTTTTTTTTTTAAGTTGGTTTAGTTATTAAGAGTTGAATTTACGTCCCTTCACAGAATTTTGTTTCTTCTTTTAGTTAATGTCAGATTTTGCTTTATTTATGGGTGTGTGCTATGACCTTTCTAGACCTGCACAAGAAGTTATCAGTGGTAGAAAACCAATTGTAGTAACAGGATGCTTAACTCCATTCTTTGCACAAAAGAGATATCTACTGTACATCAGCGATAATATCCTAATGTCAAATATGTCTGATATTACACTAATGTTAAAGCCACAACATTAATAATGTCTGATCATGTCAGATAACATACAACATATGAAGTCTATATTCAAACTATGTCATAGCGATCTCCTAAGCCATCTATCTTGTAGAAATCTCCTTTCACTATAGGGCCTACTGATACATGACAGCGACTTTATATATGCTTAAAATATAAGATAAATATGGACGTATTAAATATTCAATAATTGTAAAGTCACACTTATCAACGCAAGTATACGTATCGCTCAAGTAATATAGGGCTCTAATGGAGTCCTAGATATCGATCCCACAGGGAGTAGTTTAGAATTACGAACTAAGACCTTAAAAAAGCAATACTTTAATCACAGCAACGACGTCCAATTTGCTTATCTCTCACTAATAAACAATTGAAATAAATAGATAATTTTAATAACTAATAGATAACTAATGATATAAAGTAGGGTTTCATTGTGATATTCAATAAATAAGAAAGCATCCTTCTCCTTGTCAAGAAATTATAGTGAATGGATAAAATGAATTAGTTCAATTTATATTGTGCCAAATAGGAGCATACCTATTCTTTACCCTTTGGTCCAGGCATAAAGAACATTGACTAATCCTATGCTTGTTTACTGAATCTGCGACTAGGCTGGGAGGATACCGGCTCTCA
>NW_018236407.1:0-308 GCF_001263595.1 Phalaenopsis equestris | reverse complement strand
TATTCATTTCAAGAATGACTATATGTTGCAATATTAAGTCACTTAGAATATTCAAAAGATAGGAACTTCATGAGAACTCTACTAGTAAAAAACCTATTCCATAAATATAAGTTCAGGAATGTATTTAAGTTTTCTTTGTAGGTAGGTCCAGTGAAGCCAATTTTTGATTAGGCATCTCCTCAAGCTTCTCCTCACTTTTATATTATATTTTTTTTTCTTTCTTTTCTCTTTTTCATTTGGATTTCTTTCAATCCTATATATATGTTTTTACTGTTCATTTCGGGGATTGTTTTCAATCCTTTCTTTTT
>NW_018236406.1:0-1902 GCF_001263595.1 Phalaenopsis equestris | reverse complement strand
TGTGAGATAAGTAAATGCATAAGAATTGGGTGTTGAGTATGTAAATTCCCAAAAAAAAAATATAATAATAATAGTGTTATTTTTTGTGGTATTATTGATATGAGGGCTATGTGAGTAAATGTGAAAGTTCATGAGTGAGATTTGTAAATACATAAAAATTGTGTGTTTTGTATGCAAATTTCCCTTAATTTATAATTATTCATTAATTAGTGGTTTTGTAAAACATAGTCAAAATGTTTTATCCAAATTCACCGAAATACGCTTTCCAAATAATCGCAAACACCTATGTTGACCATTTAAAATCCCAAATTATTGGACCATAATGGTTGTTTTTATATACTGACCCGTAAGCAAATTGACCCGGGCCATTTAAAAGTCATCATGAATGGACCACAATGTTTATTTTGTTTATGTACTAGTGCAAACTCTAACGTTCTGGCTAAATGCTATTTCATGTAATTATTCCAATATAATATTCACCTTACAACAGCAAGTCAACTTATTGGGAAACAAAACTAAAAATAAATCTGCCAAATTATGAAAATTCATAGCACCTTGTAAACTTATTTATAACTATTATCTAATAAATTATATATTTTTATGTTGAATCCAAACTTATTTTTTGAGGCACGTCCAAGAATCAGAACAGAACAATACGGTATTGTGGTTGCGAGATCTATAGATATACACCCGTTGATGTGGTATATATATATTTATATATATATCAAACAGGTGAACGATCGACCAAGCAAAAAAATAGCACGAGAAAATTCACACAAGAAAAAAACAGCGGAACACACAGATTTACGTGTTTCGGCAAACATGCCTACGTCCACGGAGTTGCAGAGGATTTTACTACTTGAGGAATTTACATCAGTCGACCACCTCGACTTACAAGAGGAATTTCTCACTTCCACTTCGTTGCTCTCTGTTCTTCTCTCTCTTTTCTTCTCTCTCTACACCGAGATACACCGAAGTAACTTTATACCAAGATACACTGAAAAAGATAAACTTACAAGAGAAATAAATCCAATTTCTTTTCTGCCACAAACCACTAAAAAGAGGCCAAGGGAGAACAATCTTCTTCTTTTTCTTTCTTTATTCTTCTGCCGCAAGGAATTACCTCTTGCAGTTCTCTTCCTCCTATCTTGAGGTAGCCCAAGGAAGAAAACCAACTATGACTTCAGAAACTTGAAGGAGAACCGTGCTCTTTATTCACAACTTAAGGAAGATGGAAGACGGCTTCATTTCGCGATCCTGGAGGCGGGGGCAGCGATTAATGCGGAGATGGAGGGGTCTCAACCTTTTGAATCGGGCGTGGGAACGGGAAGCGAGAACAGTTCTCGAACAAGGGAGGTGGGAGACGCTATCGGGTGCATTCGCGACGTTTCGTGAAATAGAGGAGGCTAGAGTTGGAGCCATTTCACAAAAATGACAGAGAGAAGCAGACACGACTGAGCGGGAGTGGTTCCTATCGGGCTCCAATGCTAACAATCTCCCACTTGGAGACTGATACACATGCTTCAACGTCTTATACCTTGAACGGAATCCTCCACTAGCGGCGTCGCCCTTTTCTTTAAACATGAATTCTCCACTGTGAATCCTCCAACTTGAATCCTCCACCTCTACAACTCAAAGCCTATGTCTTCACTTCAGAAGACCAACTGAAGCTGTGCAAAACTTCAGTTTCTCAAGAGTAACACCCTCAGTCAACATATCAACAGGGTCCAAATAGTCTTACACCTCCAAGCTATTTCCTAGATTACTCTTGTCTCTACTTACAATTCTCACTGCGTGGGCAATATCCCACCTCTGCTGAAAGCCTTTTCTAACAAGTCTAACATTGTACCTTGTACTGTCATAAAGTTCAGTCTTCACCTGGTACACCCACTTGTTGTGTAA
>NW_018236405.1:0-411 GCF_001263595.1 Phalaenopsis equestris | reverse complement strand
GTGGAGGGCAGAGGAGCTCTACAATTTGATTTGGATGAGCTGGCCTCTAGGTTTGATTTGGGTTAGATTCAAGAAGGGGTGGCCCTCAGTTTTGGCTTCTCCGGTGACTAGGCTGGCCGGCCATGGAAAGGGGAGGTGGCTAGCAGCTCAGGGCATCCAGGGGAATCTGTCGAAGAAGAAATCTATTACAATAATTTAATGCAATTGTGCTTGGATTTGACAAAGATATCTTAAGCATGTGCATTTTTGGAAATAAGATTCCTTAATTTTGGCTGAAATCCCTTAATTTTGGGGACCTTTGATCCATGGCTTAGTTTAGGTGGTTAGATGGGTTTTGGCTCAGTCTTAGGGTTTAACCAATGGCTAAGGTTGAGTGAATTTAGTGACTTTAGGGTAGTTAGGCCATCTTTA
>NW_018236404.1:0-3829 GCF_001263595.1 Phalaenopsis equestris | reverse complement strand
AAAAATTCAATCAAATGACTGATAAAATGAAATCTAAAATCTTAATTTCTAGCAACAAAAATAAACATGTCGAAATAATTTATCAGTCAAAGCCAATGAACTATGAAACAAAGGGGACACAAAACTTATTTTGGTATCGTGATGAGAAACCCTAGCTGAAGATGAGAGGATTGTAGGAGACAAATTGTTGGCAACACTGATGAAGAAAAAAGAAGTTCTGTGAACGAGATGTGGAATACGACAAGGATGCCGCACGCAAGACTTCCTTTAGTTTTTCTAAATCTTGTTAAAGCCAATGAACTGCGGAATTTACTATATCCTGCATCTGCAGTGAATCGACGTCATTTTGGGACTTACCGAATCTTAGGATTTATGGAGGTGCATTTTTCTGTTTGGCAGAATTTAGCCTAAATCTTTTATAAATCTTGCTTAAAACCAGCTACCAAACATCCCCTTAATTGTAATAAAATCTTTGGCTATCTAATTGCAAATCAGAAGACTTGAGGATTTAAGAAGATATAGTAATCTTGCTAAAACTAATGTTTGAAATCTAAGTTCGACCAAAATTTAAAAAATATTGAAGTTGAGCTAATATTTATCAAATCCTAGAAAATTCAATTATTTTTTTCCAAATGGGATACCAAAATTGGATTACATCAGGGATCAAATATAAGCCCATACCTTTTTGCTTTAGTTATGGATGCACTTACTAGATATTTGTATGAGGATGTAACTTGGTGTTTGCTTTTTGCTGATGACATCCATCTTGTGGATAAGACTAGAGAAAGAGTTCACGATAAATTTGAATTATGGAGGTCTACATTAGAGCCTAAAAGCCTTTGTTTGAGTAGATCTAAAACTGAATACGTGGAATGTAACTTTAGTAAAAACTGAATACATGGAATGTAACTTTAGTAGTAGCAACTCTAGTGGTAGAGTTGTAATAATAGGTGGTCAAATCAATAAAAGGAGTATATATTTTAGATATCTAGGGTCTATTGTTCAATGTGATGGTGATATAAACGGTGATGTTATTAATAGAATTCAAGTTTGATAGTTGAAGTGGAGGAATACATCGGGTCTATTGTGTGATAGAAAAGACCACTTAGACTTGAAGGAAAATATTATAAGATGGTGGTGAAACATACAATGTTTTATGACACAAAATGTTGGCCTATAAAAGAGAAACATAAAACTAAGTTAAATGTTGCTGACATGAGAATGCTTAGATGGATAAGTGGCTTGATTGTTAAAGATAACAATGCAAAATAAATGTATCCATGGCGGGATTGGTGTAGCACCAGCATACAAGATTAGAGAAAATAGTCTTAGATGGTTTGATCACATTAAACGTCGACCATTTGATGATCCGGTTAGGAGAGTAGATGTTTTAGATTCGACTTATGTTAAGAAAGGTAGAGGTAGACCTAATAAGACTTGTGCATGTAAAACTTGTGCATGTTTTATAAAAAATGATTTTAATTTATTAGAATTAAATAAAAATATGACACTCAACATAACACTGTGGAGAAAAATGATTCATGTGGTGGAGCCCACTTGGTGGGATAAAGGTTTGTTGCTGTTGTTGCTGGGATATTGTCCCCTTATTTATTGTTTGATAGTATTTAACATTGCAGCTTTCTATTATATCTTAATTAAAATGGATAACCAAATACCTTTAAATATAAAGCAAAGCATTTGCATTGCCTTATAAAAATGCATAAATTCTAAATAACTATAACCAAAATTTTCCAACTATTAAAGCATTCAAACTTCGAATACCTTTAAATATAAAGCAAAGCATTTGCATTGCATTATAAAAATGCATAAATTCTAAATAACTATAACTAAAATTTTCCAACTATTAAAGCATTCAAACTTCAAATTTTCAGTTACTAATCTACATCAACATGATGATTTTGAAACTATGAAGGCAAAAGAAGGGAAAGGCTCACACTTGTAATTTCACCATTTTTAGGGCATGATGGGATGACTTATATTTATTTTCTCAATTTCTCCACATTGTTTTGACAGGAAATTTGAAGGATTTACTTCAACTGTATTGTTTCTCTGGGAGTGTCATCAAGGTAGCTGTGATCAAGGAAGATGAAATCATCTACCTTACCGAAATGGGCATCAAAACCATGCATCATGGGGATCGATGAAGCAGGAAGAGGCCCGGTTTTAGGTTTCCTCTTTTTCCCTCTTTAGCCGGTTTCACTTTTTATTTTTACTATGAATATTTTCTACTTGCTCTTGGGACATTAGCTTAATTGTGAGTTATATTTACATGATCTCCCATGGTGCAGGTCCAATGGTTTATGGATGTTTGTACTGTCCACTCTCTTACCAAAATACGTTGGTGACCCTCAATTTCGCAGGTTTTAAAATTAATTTTTCATCTATGAATCTGATTTAGCACGCTTTTATCTTTATTGTTATATCTATCAAAATACCTTTTTCCATGCCTAGCCAGTAAAGATTGATTTATCTTCTAGACTTTTAAGCATTTCCTTTGTTATCATGAAGCCAAATGGAATTGCTTTTCTTTTTTAATTTTGTTAACAGAAGAAATCATAGATTCTACTAGATCCAATCATAGGCGTTGTTTTTTGAAAGTTGCGGATGGCCAGTCATGTTTAGATTTTTCCTATCAAATTCATAAAGATTAGTTCTCTAGCAACATGAATGGCCAGCCTCTTGCATTATTGTACTATACTCACGTCGGTATTTCTCCAAAAACCCAAGTCTTCGTATAGAGCATTAGATGAGATAAATTATTATATTGTAAATACTATCAAATCATTATGTAAGTTGAAAAAAGTATACATGGTGCAATAATACTAGTTGAAATATTCATTTAGTCAATTATCTCCGAAATTTTATCAATTGGTATAAAAGTTCTAATATTTGTTATCAATCATTTCTACAAGACATTGATTTCTTTTTTAACAACTCAGTTTAGGAAAGAAAAGAGTCTTGATATCGATGTAGTTGTTCTCTAGAGTTGAGATAATTTTCTATTATACCCATTGGCCAACATAAACATGTTAGATTAAGTCAAATAAATTATTTCATTAATTAAGTTGCCTAAGTCAGATGCCAATTTTTTATTTTTGCATTGCAGACTCTAAAACATTGAAAGAGGAAAAGAGGGAAGAACTGTTTGAGAACTTAAAGGCTGATACCTCTATTGGGTGGGAAGTTGATGTGATAAGTCCAAAGGAATTATCAGCTAAGATGCTGAAAAGGTGAAGACCTTCTAACCATAAACCCTTAATTGGAAAATTTTATAATTTGATTCCTTGATGGCTCAGGGAGAAGATTAATTTGAATGAAATATCACATAACTCAGCTATTGGCCTTGTCAAAAGGGTTCTTGGCATGGGAGTTCTTCTGAGTGAAGTAAATATCTTTCCTAGCGTTATGCTCTTTTGGTTGGGTCCTATGAATCCTATCCAATGTATTTTTTCCTTGGTTTATGATTGCTTTAGATATTTTTCTAATATATGATGGAGTTATTATTTTTTTATTTTTTCTATTTGTTTATAAAGGTATTTGTAGATACTGTTGGAGATGCCGAAAAGTATAGCATCAAGTTGTCTGAATTATTCCCAGGTATAAAATTTCTTGTGGCGAAGAAAGCTGATAGTCTCTATCCAGTGGTTAGTGGAGCAAGCATAGTAGCAAAGGTGGAAATCTTTTCTTGTATAATCATAATGTGATTTGTCCTTGTTGTAACTCAAAATAATGCGGAATCATATTATGTATAAACAACCCTTACATGAATCCTAGAATAGGAAAGACAATGAAAAATAAATAATAGAAA
>NW_018236403.1:0-1298 GCF_001263595.1 Phalaenopsis equestris | reverse complement strand
GGACTGCTGGACCTTAGAGTTGACCCTGGGTGTTGATCTTGGGCAACTCACTTGCAATTACTTACACTCATAATCACTCACATCCCTAAACCTAAACTTCTAGGCTTTGATCCCTTGATACTTTTGGGAGACTCATGTAGGTGGTCCCCTAAACTCACTAGCCCTAGACTAGGGTTTGGTTAAGACCACTACATAGAGGACCCAAAATGGGGTTTCCATTGGTCCATGGCTTATTGATGATGGTTGGCACTCCAACTCTACCAAGATACCCAACCTATTCTTTTGCCCCTGAATTCCCCCAAATTACTTGGATACCTTTGGGACCCCAAATTTGGCCAAAATTTCCAAATTTATCCAAAATACCCAAATTGGTTCAAAAATCATTTCAAACACCTTGAAAACACCAAACTACCCAAAATCTCAAAAAATTGGCCAAATTACCAAAATACCCCTCCTGAGCCCAAAATCCCAAAAAAAGCCAAAATTCCAAAAATTTCAAAAAAATCCCAAAATTTCCCAAAACCTCACAAATATTCCCAATTTCATTTTCCTCAACTACCACATAACCCAATTAGGTCAATTTGACCACTTTTGACCCAAACCCCCAAATTGCCCATTAAAGGCCCATTTTTTTCCCAAACCTACCTCAAATGTCTATCCAATTGGTCTCAATTTCCCCCAATTTCAATTCTAAACTGAAATCCACTCTTGATGTGACAAATATAGACCAAATACAACACTAATTGGTGAAATCCAAGTCCAATTGATCAACATTGGAACCCAATTTTAGCTCAAGTCAAAAAAGCCCCAATTTGTCCCAAAATCAAAATCTCACCCAATTGAACCTCAAATCAATCCAATTGCCTCAATTTTGCATCATAAACTCTTCCAAAAACTCCTACATATCAAATTTGACCTTCAATTGGCCTTGGTTAAGCCCCAATTTCATTTATCTTCAACTTAAGTCCAAAAATCCCCAATTTTTCCTCAAATTAGCCATGTCCCCAAACTTTACCAAATTGAGGGCCTTAACCCAAAAATTTCCACTCTCTGTCTTCATGAAAAATCTTCACAACATCTCCCTTGATCATGTGGACCATTCAATTTGGACTTAAATCAAGGCTAGCCCAACCTAGACCCATGTATAACTCAACATGCCCAAATTGAAAAAATTTCAAAAATTCCTCAAATTGACCCACCAACTGAACTCAAAATCACTTCAACCCTTCACCAAAAATCTTCATAACAATCATCTACACAATGTTGATCAATCAATTGGGTCGTTGATCAATCAATTG
>NW_018236402.1:0-1447 GCF_001263595.1 Phalaenopsis equestris | reverse complement strand
ATCACAAAAATAAAATTAAAATACCCTCTTGCTCGTAAATAGAGGAAAATAATGTGGAATAATTTTCAAGCCCATTTGATGCATAAAGTATTTTTAATTAATTAAATACTATGTGGAATCATTTGATTCTCCATGCATATTGACACATCACCTTAGCTTGAAATTTTGTATATATTGTAGCCTTTGTAAGGGGGAACATTCTCTAATTTTTCCAAAGTTACATGAGGTTCCTATACAGGGATACATATTTTTCAAATTATTTCACATTATTTCCTTAAAATAATCATGGAAATTAGCATTTTGATTATTAAATTCTAAAAAAATTTTGGAAAGTCTACCATGACTAGATAAACCTTTAAAAATAATTTCATGGGTCAAATCATTTAAAACATCCTTAAATTTTCCAAATACTGAATCACTAAGACAATTGATTTTGGAAAATATAAACATTTAAATGACTTTATTTTTTATCTCCATTGTGATTTATAATCCAGAAAACTCCTTATAAAAGTTTCAAAATATTTTGAGTCCATTTAATAACTTAAATTAAACTTTTAAAGATAAATACCACTCTTAACACTTAAATGATTTTTTAAAAAATAAAATATAACTCAAAAAATTATGAAACTTAGTTTTTGAGTTCTCTGTGATTAGGGGTGTTTTCTAAAAATAAAATAATATTTAAAATAAAAACTTAATTTTTGACCTATTTTAAAAATTTAAATAATTAAAAAAACTCATAAAAATCAAAAAATAATAAAACTCTTGGAAATGTTCTAAATTATTTCCTAATCACCTAGGAACAATGAGAATATTTTTCCTGATTAGGAACAATTTGAATATTTTTCCTGATTTTCTAAATAGAGATATTTATTTTCAAAGCTTAAAAATAATTTTTAAAAGACTAAAAATGGGTTTTCACTAAAATAATTCCAATAAATAAAGGAAAAATTAGAAAAATATAAAATTTTCTCCTCTGAGTTCGTTGACCATTGGGAGATTTTTCAACACTTAAAATATTTTATTTTTATTAAATAACCCAAAACTTAAAATAATTCTAATAAATCACAGAGAATTTAAAAAATTGTGAAATTTGATTCAAAGGCTCCACTGGTCTAGGTCTACCTCCACTAAAAATTTCAAGGGATTATAATATACCTTTGTCAAGTTAGGAATTTTCTTTGAAAAATCCTATTTTTGCATAAAAATAATTATATAAATTAAATTAAATTTTGAAAAATCACATTTTCTCCTCCGATGTCTCAATTGACCTATGACTAAGGTAGGATAAAAATTTCAAAGTCATTTGAATTGAATTTGACAAATTATGAAGTGTTAGAGCCTTAGGGGCAAATGTGTAATTTTGGAAATTTTGCCTTAATTAACAATTAGGCTTAATTCAAAGAGGGAAGATGGGTAACCTCTAATCTTAGTCAATTTATTTGAT
>NW_018236401.1:0-467 GCF_001263595.1 Phalaenopsis equestris | reverse complement strand
GAAAATAATAATTAAAATTGAAAGGGAAAAATAATAATTGAATAAGCTTAGTCCATCCAAAGAATAAAGTAAATTAAGCTTAGTCTTTCAAAGTGCGCAACTAAGCTTAGCATCTTAAAGTAATTAAGCTTAGCTTTTCAAAATAATTTAAAAGATTAAATTAAGTTAGAATTCATTGAAGTAAATTTTAGTAGCATTTAATTATAATTATGTTCTCTTAATAATATTTTAAGTTCTCATAAAATTATAATTAAATATTTTTATAATCACTTGAATCTCCCAACCTAAAAAATAGTCATTTTATTTGAGCTAATACGAGAACAACTACTAACAAATGATAACTACGTATAGACCACCCGAAACATTGATATTTATGAATTAACCTCTCGGGAGATCTTTTTGAACTAGTGAACCGATATATTTACACATACCACCTTCAAATTATTGAGGATTTGATAAAAAAGAAA
>NW_018236400.1:0-806 GCF_001263595.1 Phalaenopsis equestris | reverse complement strand
GAGAGAGAGAGAGATTCATCCTCCTTTATTCATAAAAAAATCTCTCTCTCTTTTTATTGGAAACATGGTGCAATATAATGATGGTACATTTTTTTCTCTACTTTATAGAGTATTTTTGGTATTATTTCTCCATTGCTAAAAGTTCACATAGTCACTAATGATTTTTAATTTTGACAACCTTATTTTGTTGCCCCTTTTGTTTTAACCATAATGATTGAAAATGGAGATCACATTAAAAATGTTTTTTTTGTTTGTGATTGATTAAAAAAAGGATTATCGTCAAATAATATTTCTTAAAAAGTTTTCTTATATTCCCATTATAAAACTCTTGGTGATGAAGTATCATCTTGCTTTAGTCTTCATAAATAATTGGCTAAAAAGACAAAAAATGCTTATATATTTTCTTATGTAAATTGATTCTTTAGACAATTTTTTCTATTATTGACCTAGTGAGTTAAATAATTTCTCTTGTTTCAGAACTAGTGGTGAAGTTTTCTTAACGACAAGACTATTGTTATTGCAGCTGTCCAACCCTTATGTAATGCTAATATAATTAGATATTCTTATAAAGTTATATCTCCTTGTGGATTTTTACAAATATTTGCTTTCTCAACCTTGTATTTTGTACTGAGGCTTTTGTCATGAACATCTAACTTTTCTGTGATAAGATTGCCATTGATTATTAATTAACTTTCGTGACATACAATCTTAATATTGATAAGAGCCCAGAGTAACGAGCCTAGCTCGGATAGATGGTGGTCATACTATCTGTGTTGATGACATTACTATGATTAACTAGATCCTTT
>NW_018236399.1:0-4703 GCF_001263595.1 Phalaenopsis equestris | reverse complement strand
TTAGAGATAGCTTCCCTTCCGGCTTAGTTACAACGAGATCTGTTGAGAGTGAGGCATAAATAATCCCGACAACGAGTATCGTCGGATACCTTGTAAAGACAACAACAAGATTCATCCAATACCTTACGAGATAGGGATATTTGGCTGAGGGGACGAACCTACCAGGCATGCGAGACATAGGTATTTGTAAGACTCGAGTTGAATAGCAAGTGAGCTATCGCTCACCCGACCGTAGTTGGTCAACCGACCTGGGGTGAGCGAGATCTTCATACTGTCGAGCGCCTCGACCGACCGACATATACTCCGGAAGAAACAGTCGCCACTCGACCGATTAACTCAATCAATCGAGTTCAGACAAGTCAGTCCGCCTATTAACATTATATTAAAATTTAAATTGTAATCCAAATATGGTATAAAATCTATATAATTAATTAGAACATTAATTATATTAAGAATAATGTTCATAACTGTTCACACCTCCATGTAATCTTATAAAATATGCTTCTATAAATATGAGATAAAAATAAGAATAAAAAGGGGCTTTCTCCCCCGGTTCTCTCGACAGTAAATTTTTTACCCACTCTAATCTCTATTCTCTCCTTCACTTGGCTCTAAATCTCAAAGCATATTCATAAAAGACAATTTGGGATCTAACACTTAAATTTTATGACTTGTTACTAGTTGGATTGGATAGCTCTAAATGGAGCTTATCATCTCTTTTAAAAACATTGACCCATCTGAGCTCAAATGCTCCTCTCTTGGGGTAGTGATTTTTTATTTTTGTTGTGCCTTGGTTGACATAGTTGTGATATGGGTATTATTCTGCTTTTCTAGGCATGTATTTTTGTGGGATTGATGATGTTTAATTTAGATAATCTTAGATGCAGTTAGTCCTTTTTTTTTTTGGCTCATGCATTTTCCTGAGCTCAAATGTAGGGCTGTATATGGGTTGAGCTTGAGCAAGCTTACATGGCATGTGCTCGGCTCATTTAAAACTAATTTTTTCTCAAAATTAGCTCGTGTTCGAAATTGTTTACGAACAGTATGTTTGCACACTTTGATTTATATTTATTATGGGTGGAACATGTCTCTTTTTTTAGGGGGTAAAATGTCCTCCTAGACCCAATGTAAGAGGGACTAGAGCAACAAAGGGCAAATTGATTTTTTAGGCGGGGAAAACTCATTTTTCAAAAGGGACTACAGACCAATTTGACCTCTCATATATTTAAAAAACTGAATTTAATGAAGGATAATTTTCTCCCCTGACCCTACTTTGGCGTGCTCCTACATACTATTATTCATGCGCGGCTCGAAATAGACTCCTTTAAATTAATTAGATAAATGATTGAAATATATTGAATAAAATTTTCACCTTTCCCAAGCAATTAAACGTGTAGAATCACATAAGCTATCATGATTTAAATTCAATAAATATATATGAGTAGCATACTCATATCAATTGATCGGACATCTAAGTACACGGCACAAGCACATTTTATCCAAAAAGATCATGTGCATTTCCAAAAAGCGAATGCACCAAATAAGGTGTGCAAAGGGAACTTAATTAATTTATTATGAGCGATCCACATTTAAAAAATCTAAATAAAAAGAATGTAAGAATGTAATAAATTATCACCCAGAAATGCCGCCTGGAAAGATTTGCAATACCCGAAAATGCAAAAATCTCTGCCGTCCATTTTCTTGATACTACAATCTCCTCGATTTTCGTGTTATTTCCTCGGGAGGTGATTCACATCTGTTCAGCTGCCAGCTGGCATATTATTTTTGTACAATGCCGTAATCACCCCTCCATTAATTAATCGAAACCAATTCTAAGTAGCCCTTATTCCACACCTTAAAAAATATCACTGTTTATATTTTATTTGTTATTTTAAAATAATAAAAAAATTATGACTGTATTTAGCTCATTTACTTAGCGAGTCGAACACAAGCTATTCGAGAACAAAAATTCATTTTGACAGCCCTAATCATACAATAGTAGAATATTAAGAGTTTGAACAAGATTTAAATCTTATTATTTATATTAAAATAATATTTGAATATAATTTAATATATTTTTGTTTTAATTTTTTAAACAATAATTTTTTGTTTTAAACACGAACGAATCAATGGGAGTTAATCAATTTTATTCATGTCCGGCTTATTTATACTCCGAGTATAAAAAAAATATATTCTTATTATTAACTTAAAGGATGAATCCAACGGGATCTTTTTTGAGGGCAGCCAAAGGATACAATTGTCATTTAAAATAATGCCACGACAGCCTCCTCGAACCCAATCATCTCTGACTTCGATCGGATGTCAGCCTAGCTAAACTCCAAACCGATGACCGGAAGAATCGGTAATTTGTCGATTGGGTGACCGGTGACCGGAATATAGACAGGGTGGCTCGTGCAATGGAAGCTTTTTGGTGGGCCCGTTGCAGCGCGTGGGTGGCTGGGCTCCGTGGGCCGCAATGGCCTTCCGCCCAACTTTTGCCGGTCGGTACTCCTATCATTACACGTTTGCGGTTAATGAATACTTTTATTATTCTAATAATACAAAATTTTCACAGTTTTAATCACCGAGGGAAAGAAAAAGAGTTTCATTCCTTGAGAAATATATAAATAAAACATTAAATTTTTTAAATGGAGGCTGAAATTAAAGAAATATTTGCGCACGTAAGAGATATACAAAGTTGAATACATATTAAGTTATTATGATGGTACAAGTAGGTTACACTTAAGTTATATTTCTTGTAGTTCTTCATGTAACTTAAGTGTAACATACATGTACCATCCGAATAACCTAATATGTACGCAACTCTGCGTACGTCTTACGTACACAAATATTTCTCCTGAAATTGGGAAAAAAATAGAATGAAAATAATATAATATTAAAAAAGATGATTTTATATACCATATAAATTTAATTAAGGCATAAGACACACTAAGGAAAGGACACCTGCTTCAGCCCATGAGTCAAAAAATATTAAAAAATAGACTTAAAATGCTACATTGCAATCATCAATCAAACATGGAAGGATTCCAAATTTTGTAATAATATAATCATTTGTGAATAATATCATATCTTGGTTCATATAATCATACATGTCTAATCGAATGTATGGTCCATGATAATACATATTGTATGATCAAGAGTCCCTGGGCCAAATTCAAGTTATCAAGCTTGTCAGTTTGTCGAGTCGGCGAACTAAGTCATTAGTCAAATCAATCTGATGAAGTAATTCGACTTGAGAACCAGACTACATAGGTAGCCGAAAAATGATCGGCCTTCATTACTTGATCGCAGCAGCTAGGCCAAACTTAACTAAGGGAACAACTCGGTCAGGCTCTTGCAAGAAAATTAATAACGGATCCCCTCAATAAAACTAAAGGAAACTCACCATCTTGCCTCAGGGCCGAACAAGTGGACAAAAATGTCCGCAGGATTAACGTCATTGAGTGATAAATTAACGTCATAGTATTGCAATAGATCTAGCATACACACGTATAAAGAAAAAATTATGGAATGAGACGACAAAATTATTGTGTGAAAAACAGTGGAATGAGAAAAAATCACGTGGTGTGACACAATTAGAGCCAATTAAAATAATTCAGTGCGTAGTCAAGAGTACGATGGTCCACTCTTCACTTAGATTAGAGAAAATAAGAGTATAAGATTATATTAGGAATGGTTGAGACTATAATTGTTGTAGTCGAACTACAATTATTGTGGTGAGGCTGTAACGACAGTAGTTAGCCATAAAAAACTATAGTTATTATAAAGTTCTAGTTTATGGTTATAACATTTTTAGTAGAGCCATCGAAGTCATATTTGGAGACTATAACAATGTTAGTTCGCTATAGAAATTTTAGTTGCAAGAAGTTATAATAATTGTGGTAAAGCGATCATAGTTGTAGTTGATGGTGGTTGATAAAGACTAGTTGTTTACGATGACTTCTGGTGGTTGATAGTGACATTTGGTGGTTGGTGTGAACCATTGTGATTGACTGTGATCTAGAGCGATCGACGATAACTACTGAGTTTTTAAGAGTAAAGCTTTAGTAGTAAACTAATTTTTAAATAGCTTGACCTTACAATTATTGCACCAACAATATTTGACTATACTTTAAGTGTTTCATATGTGCTTATTTGAACTCAGATTTGATCATTTTTTTGCATCATTTGGGTCCATCTCCTGACGAACTTATTAAAATCAGGTCCCAGATGATCTCGAATTTAAATTTAAAATGTTTTTTGCTCAAAATATATTGAGAAACAGAGATTCATGTTTGATGATATAATTTTTCTTATGACTCATTAATAGCAAATATAATAATCTAGAAAATAAATTTGAAAAAGACAATGAGCTATGTCAAGTAAAGCATAAAAATAAGTCTGATTGGAAAAAAAAAACTCAACATTTATAGCAAACGGCTTACTATTTCTGACATATGTTCACATAATGCTCCATCTTTTAATGATATCTTACCATAAATATTTAGAGATAATTACATATATACCTCCCAAAACATTGATTGTTACAAATTAATCCCCTATGATTTTTTTTGAACTATGAAACCGACGTATTTATGCACGTCATGACCAAACTATCGAGAATTTCATAAAAATGAAAAATATGGATTCAAGTTGTTGCCATGAATCCTGATATTTGGGTGAGAATTTGAAAATTGATGAAA
>NW_018236398.1:0-3184 GCF_001263595.1 Phalaenopsis equestris | reverse complement strand
GAGTGACAGTATTTCAATTCCGGTGACCGATAGATTTATACGGGCAACACTCCTCCAACTAAAAATAGCGCCAACAATCACATAAACTTCAAATTATTTTCACATTGTTCTCCTCTATTCACTGAGCAAGAGGGTATTTTTATTTTATTTTTATGATTTTTCTACACCAAGATATGAGTTTTTGAAATTAGGGATCATTTTCTAATTTATTTAATTCCCTATTTATCTACTTAAACGCATGGCGCCACCTCATCCTAGGTGTCTCCAAAGCTCCACGCGCCGTCTTTTGGCTCGACACCACCATCCGACTCGGCAGCCACGCGTCCTGCAGTTCACGCATCGAGAGTTCATCTCACCAGATCTCGCCCCTTGATGAGATAAACGCCCGATCGGACGGCTCCCCGTCATCATCCCCAAATAGGCTAACCCGTGACCATTAACACTAAAACCCTAAGATCTCACTCATTTCTCCACCAAATGACCTCGGGTTTGATCTTATGGACTCATCTAAGTGTGAAGAACATATTCATACAACAAACAGGCTCTGGAAGAGGGGAAGTTCAATACCTTTGCTCTGAGAAGGGAAGCTTCAATCAGAGGTGCTCGATACGTTTGTGGAGGTCCAAGGAGGCTAGGATTGAGGCTCTGGTCATGGTGAAAGGTCTAGAACAGAATTTGATCAAAGCAGAATTTGGGTGTTGGTCTTGAGCTATCTTAGAGGCTCTATATGAAGGGGGTTTGATAGAGCATTATCTTAGTTCAGCGTGGTGATGGTGTGGGTGAGTTTAATTTGGATTTGGTGCACTGTGGAGGTGTGGTGGAGAATGTCCTGTCTCCAACAAGGATTTGAGCTCCAAAATTGAACTTCGACAAGGGGAATTAGGGCAATGGAGTGGTTGAATTGCACTATGGAGGTCTTAAGGTAGCTCAGGGAGTAATTTCAGAGGCTATCCTTGAGAAATTTGTTAGCACACCTTCATGGCCATAGAGGTGGAGCTTTTATAAAAATGGCTTAGGGTGGCTCTGTGGGCCAATTGAAGGGTGTAAAATGAAGCTTATGTGGAGGGCAGAGATGCTCTAAACTTCAAATGAGATGAGGTGGCCTTTAGGTTTGAATTAGGTTTGGATTTCTTGAGAGTGGCTCACGATTTTGGCTCCTCCGATGACTAGGCCGGCCAGAAAGGCTAGGGGAGGTGGCCAGGCGGTCAAATGAGCCAGGGGAATCTGTCACAATAATTTATTTGGGCAGGTGTTTATTTTTGAAAAAAAATCCCTTAAGCTTAAGCAATTTTGGAAATAAATCCCTTGATTTGGGGATCCTTTGGTCCATGGCACATTTGGGTGGTTCCATGGGGTTTAGCTAAGTCAATAAGGTCTAAAATTTTGTTGTGGTGGCTTTGCCTTGACCAATTTGGCATGGCTAGGTCAATTTTGGTGCATGGGTCTAATATGGGTCCAAATGATCAAAGCTTAGGTTTGGGTTATGATAGCCATGATTTTGAGCCCAATTGATTGATCAACACTGTTTAGATGATTGTGATGAACATTTTTTTGAAGGATTTAAGTAATTTTGAGTTCAATTGGAAGCTCAATTTGAAGGATTTTGAGATTTTGGTCAATTTTGGAATGTTAGACTAGAATTGGGCTTAGGTTGAGCTAGGCTTAGAATTTGGCTCATTTGAATGGTCCAAATGAGCAAGGGAGATTTTATGAAGATTTTTCATGAAAGAAGGGAGTGTAAATTTTGGGGCTAAGGCAATCAATTTGGTGGAATTTTGAGACATGGCAAATTTAGCGCAAAATTTGGGATTTTTTGATTTGGGTTGAAGTTTAATCAAATTTAGGCTTCACCAAGGCCAATTGAAGGTCAAGTTTGATTTATAAGAGTGTTATGAAGACTTTAGGATTCAAATTGAGACCAATGTATTAGGCCATGAGGTTCAATTTGGTGGAACCAAGTCATAAAGCCAAAATTGGGGGTTTGAATTAGATCAAAATTGGGTTCAAAGCATGGGCCAATTGAGCTTGGATTTGGTTTATATTGGTCATATAAAAGGTGAATTAGAGTTTATAATTAGATTTGTGGAAAATTTGGACCAAATTGATGGACATTTGAAGTGAATTTAAGGAAATTGGGCGTTTAAGGGAAATTTGGGGTTTTTTGGTCAAAATGGTGAAATTGGTCAAATTAGGTCATTTGGTAGTTAAGAAAAAAGAATTTGAAAATAATTGGAATGTTTTGGGAATTTTTGGGATTTTTTAGAATTTTTGAAATTTTGGGCTAAGGAAGGACATTTTGGTAATTTGGCAATTTTTTAGTGATTTTTGCGATGTTTTCAAAAATTTTTTAGTGATTTTTGCAATGTTTTCAAAAAATTTGAAATAATTTTTGAAAAAATTTGGGTATTTTGGGTAAATTTGAAAATTTTGGCCAAATTTATGGTCACAAGAGTACTTATGTAATTTGGGGGAGTTTAGGGGCAAAAAGGCAAAGTTGGGTATTTTTGGTAGAACTGGGGTGCTTTTTTTGGTAAAATGGGGGTGACACCCACCATAAATGAGCTATGGAACAAGGAAAACTCTACTTGAGTCCTCTATGTACTGGTCTTAGCTAAACCCTAGCCTAGAGCCAGTGGGTTTTGGGGACCATCTACATGAGTCTCCTAAAGGATTAAGGGATCAAAGTCAAGAAATTTTGGGTTTGTATTTGTGAGTGATTATGAGTGAGGTGAGTACCTTATCTCTAAACCAACACCCAGGGTCAACCCTAAGGTCAAATAGTCCTATGGGAACTCTCATTGAGCTCCCCCATAATGACCCCACCTACTAAGTGCTAAAGGTTAGGACCACTATGTGGAACTTCAAGTTGAGTAAAGAAGAGTTTGGAATTTTCAATGGTGAGGGTTCCTTTTCTAGTTTTCTAAGAATAGTCAACAAAAAAGTCTTATGGCTAGACCCTAGGCTACAAAAGACAAATAACTAAACCTCAACCAAAAGTGAGGTCAACAAATGGACCCCCAATAGGTGTGGTGTGTTGGGCAAGCACACCGTGTGTATTGGTGTTGACCGACGAGATCAACAAAACCAACGCAGACTCCTCAGTTAACAGACTTAGAAGGAGGTTTAGAATTGTGTGTATAATTTGTTTCGACTGGGGAATTAGTAGATGAATATTTGATTGAAG
>NW_018236397.1:0-841 GCF_001263595.1 Phalaenopsis equestris | reverse complement strand
CTTTTCTCACATATTAAATACTTTTGATGGTTTTGCAGTATATAAATTTTTGTCCATTGTTATCTTTCGTGGAATTATTAGCCACGACATAGCCATATTATTTTTTGCCTTCCATAATTGGAACTTGACGTACTTTTTCGTTTGGTGTGTGAGCCAGTCTTTTTAGATAATCTTCCATCATCATTGATTGATGGAGTTTTGCCATTAAACTCGTGGACAGCTATGGCAAGAACAAAACTCAATAATTGGGTGGTGCTATAGATTAGCATAGATGGATTCAATTGCATGTTACCTCCAAATTGGTGGTTCTTGTGCTGCCAGTAATGATGGGGGATGGATAGGAAAACTCAGGAGGAAAGAAATAGAGGGAGAGCTAAGAAAGTTGCTTTGATAATTTGCATAAAGAATTGTAAGTTTTAATTGATTTAATTCTTCACCGATTCTTGAGCTTAAATAAAAAAGATGGGGAGGCAGTCTACGGTTTTTTCATGGGCAACAATTAGGCACTTTTCTAAATAGGAATAAGCTTGAAAGGGAATCTATATTGCATTAATAATAATTTTCTAAAACGAGCTGGTAAAAAATAAACAGAATATGTAAGTAGGGATAAATAGGGTACAGTAAATACAAAATGAGTAATGTGACCCCTCCCATGGATCAGACATATATAGCTTTCCATATTTCCACCTTTCCTTACTTCAGCAATCAAAGTTAGGGAGTTGAATCGTAACACTTGAAAGGTTTATTATAAAAGGTAAAATGGTTAAACAAATTTTTAAAAAACTCTTTTAAAATAGAGGTAACACCTCATAAATCACTCAGCGTGAATGGAAAAGAAAAT
>NW_018236396.1:0-263 GCF_001263595.1 Phalaenopsis equestris | reverse complement strand
TATTTTTATAGACTGAGGACAATTCCCAACATATAAGTTTGTATAAAAATAAAACACAACTCACTCCTAAGGGGATAATGAGTATTATGCGGCTCCTGCATGTTAATATCAAAAAGGAGTATAGAAAATATATGTTGGGAATTGTCCCCAGTCTATAAAAATAAAACACAACTCACTCCTAAGGGGATAACCCAACCACTTACAAAACACCCAAAAGTAGAAAAGAAGGAAATAACATTGTATATATATAAGTTTGTATATAT
>NW_018236395.1:0-1879 GCF_001263595.1 Phalaenopsis equestris | reverse complement strand
AAGAAATTCGTTCTGATTCTTGTAATAAATCACTGTCAATGACCTAATTTGTTTGGCAAGAAATTAACCCACGGAAAAAATAAAAATAAAAATTGCCTATAACAGGTTTACTCATCAATTTACTGCTATTAGTCGATTCCTTGTTGCTTTAACCACCACAAGTTTAAAGTTTTGTATCCAGTTGCATATCCTTATTATTGTCCATCCAGTTAAACTCCATCGGGATTTATACATGTATGGGCTCCAAAAATTCAAAGCCCCAAACACCTTCAAAAGAAAGAAGAAATGCGAAGAGAGAGAGTTTAACAGGAGGTTCCAAGTCAAATTTTCAGAAGGCAAATGAAATAATAGATGAGACACTACACAAAGATTTCGCCCTCATTTTGTGAGAACATTAAGATCTGGGGTTCAAGATTTCCCATAGACGCAAATCGCTATGGTTAATTATCCCTCTCCATAATGAGAGCACTTTCGATTAAGGCTAGTAATTAGGTGCTAAATATTTGGAAAAAATAGAAGCAACAAATTTAGGATTTCAAATTAAAATTATCAATGGTTCCGTCATCTCAATTTGTCATGATCCTTGATTAATTTAGTCAAAATATGTAGTCGACCAAACCTAATAGAAAGATAATTGTAACAACCATGAGTTATTTCGTCCAATGGAACCTTATAGACCTAGGGTTGATGGTTTTTTAAGAGTACTAATCTAAGTTGGGCTTAGCATACAGAGAGCATAGTGTCCTATCAAATATACCTTACGATTCTCAACTCAAAAATGCAAAATATCATTGGAGAACATACGGGCTATTGTTGTGACGATAAATGACGGTGTCATTTGGTGTCAACTACCTGGTGAAAAGACCTTTAGTCGTAACTGCTTCTTTATGGTGTCTTTTTACGACAAAACTATGCGGACAGAGGACTCGAGCCATGTCGTTACTGACGAGATTGTTTTGGGTAAGGATTTAGCAACATAAATGAAGTGTCATTTATTTTTTTGTGAGTTTTAAATTAACATTAGATTTATCACCATCGAAAAAAGATTACGAAGGGCGGATGTGATTTTGCTCTTAGCTTTTTTAACAAAATAATTCTTTTGAAAATTTTAAATTTTATAATTTAAAATCATGATTCTATAAAAAAATCATTATGGTTAAGACATAAAATAAATATGTCTATCATCAGAGAGATGTTTGAAATTCATAGATTATTAATATTTTGATGTTTGATTAGATCTTGTAATTCAAACATCGTTAATCATCAATTCTGTCAACTTTAGTCCTAATGAGGAGGATTAGATTGGTTCAATGAAAGAGGCTCAATCTTATTAACTTCAGTCCCTGTGAAAATGAGGATTGGATTGGCCGAAGGTAAAACTTTCAACCTTGCCCTATACGTAAGGTAGCCTGCTCAAAGGCGTGCAATTTAACACATTAAATGTGGCAGAAAATATAGATTCAGTGAAATGTAAATAATTGCATGTTTTTAAAATAATCACATATCATTTTATGGCATATTAGGTTTCAGTTTAATCATATGTTTAATCCATGCAACAGGCATATAAGTTTAATGTATTAAGACAAACAACAGAGCACATGTGAATGCTTAACTTTCATTAATTGCTTTTAAAAGTATTTAAAATTTTAAATAGTTACATAAATGTATTATTTATCGAAATGTGCGCAAAATTTTAACTGAAATATTTAGAATCATATTTTGTCCACTTGTGGGATATTGTGAATTCAATGACGAGAGGCGTAAATTAGAAACTGATTTGTAGTTTTGTTTAAATTATTCCTTTTAGATTCCAAAAATAAGTGCTAATTTTAAAATTTTATCTCTTCTTGAGCAACAAGTTTTATTTAAATAAAGAATT
>NW_018236394.1:0-820 GCF_001263595.1 Phalaenopsis equestris | reverse complement strand
TTGCCATGGAGGTGAGGTTTAAATAAAAATGGCCTGGGGTGGTTATCATGGTGAATTGATGGGTGCAAAATGGTGCTTAGGTGGAGGATTTTCAAGTGCTAAAACCAATTGAAATTGGCCAGCTCATATGGGTTTGTTTGGGTTTAAATTTTGGCTTGGGGCTCTTTTTTGTGTTATCCAGCCACTCAACTGGCCGGCAGGGCCAAGGGAGGTGGCCAAGAATTAGGTGAGCCAGTGGGAGGGTTAATTATAATTAACCCTCAATGGCAAGTGATGATGGGGAAGATTTTTTTGTTAAGGCCCATAAATGGGAATAAATCACTTAATTCAGGGATCCGATGGTCCATAGCTCACCATGGTTGGTCTAAAGGGTTTTAGCCTGGTCAATAGAGTGTACTTAGTGGCTTTGGTGTCATCAATGTAGTGGCTTAGGCATGGCTAAGTAAATTTTAGTGCATGGGCCCACTTTGGGTCCAAATGGCTAAAAGTTAGATTTGGGTTAAAATAGCCCGGTTATGCTACCCATGACTTTGAACCCAATTTATTGATAAACATTATGTAAATAATTGCCATGAAGATTTTTGGTGAAGGATTGAAGTGATTTTAAGTTCAATTGGAAGCTCAATTTGAAGGATTTTGGGATTTTAGTCAATTTGGGCATGTTGGGCTATACTTGGGTCTAGATTGGGCTAAGGTAAGGTGAGGTTCAAATTGATTGTTGAAAATGGTCTATATAAATGTCATAAAGAGCTTTCAACATAAATTGGGTGCTAAATTTGGAGTTGAGGCATTCAATTTGGTGGAATTTGAGGACATAGCC
>NW_018236393.1:0-1022 GCF_001263595.1 Phalaenopsis equestris | reverse complement strand
AACTTCAGTAACTTCACATGCTATCCTATGGTTTGGCTTTAATTTTGAAGAGAAAATTATTGAATGTTTTATCCTGCCAATTATTATTAATTAAGGCTTACACTTGCATGACTCAAACATGCAAATAGCCTGGAAGATGGGAGGGTTTATGTCATGATAAACGACAACCTCAAAATCCTAAAAATGAGTTAGGGCTTAATTTGCACAACATGATTGTGCAAAGGCCTAAAGATAAAGTGAGGATTTATGTTGCACTAGGCAAACAACCTCAAAATCCTATGGCATGTTATTTGATTCTAAGGAAAGGACTTCTATTGTAGATCCACTTGCTGGTGTCAGATACTACCCTCGAAGTTAGCTCCAAGCTCCTCTTTGGAGTAGTAGTCCTAAAGTATAAGATTCAAAAGGTTTAAATGATGAGTTCGTTCAATCATTATAGGGGGCGTTAATGTTGATTAGAGCAACACCGGTTAGGATCCCTTGGTTCCCTCATTCCGGTACCATTATTTTCTTTTGAACTTACTTAGTTTAAACGAGTTGTTAAGATCATTTAAATTGGGGAGATCTCGCACCAACCATGGGTAACCTCATTCAAGGGAGTCCCGTAAATTCAAAAGAACGTGTTATGAAATCGTTGTTTTGTTGCTTTTGAAAAATGTTGTTTAATTTTAAAAATAATGGTTCTATAACTTTCAATTATGGAAAAGGCTTTGTAGGTAAAGAAAGTATATGTAAGAAACTGCAGTAAAGCAAAAGACAAGGAAATTACAAAAATGTAAATGTGTATCTATCATCTTCTCGCACTCCCGCTGAAATGTTAGAAACTTATAACACATATATAATGTTGCAAGAAATTTAAATAAATTGAAGGAATAGCAAGAAAGAAAATCAGTTTAAGGTGCATTTACCGAATCCTAGGTCATAACATGGTGAGTACCTAAAAGTTTTTTCCTTCAATGTATTCAAATGATCCTAAAAAGATGTTTGACCCTAAATAACTTTTAAAACCCTTTGAAACATTT
>NW_018236392.1:0-802 GCF_001263595.1 Phalaenopsis equestris | reverse complement strand
AGGTAAGCCCAATACAGGATCAACTGAGGGGCATGCTTCCTTTCAGAACCATCTTAACGGCGTGCAGAAATTGGAGTCGGAGTATCAACAGATGCAGAGATATCTTAGTCAGATAAGTAAGCTCTAACCGATAACATTGGATATCGAGGTATCACGACAAGTCATGGACTGATTATAGAGACAAAATGCTCTGATAAGTTCAACGTGACTATCAAAAAGATGATAAAAATCAACAAAGTTAAACAAAATATCCATGAAGTTGGATATAGGAGATGTGGATCAATTTCAAAATGATGCTCTTTCATCGCACCAAAAATAGACTAAAAAGTCAACAAGGTTCTTAAAAAAAGGTGAGGCACCATATCCTAGTCAGGTTCAGGGTAGACTGACTAGATCAAATGCTAGACAAATAGAGTTGTCTTAGCAACAAAATGCTCTTATCAAGAGCCTAGCCAAAAGGCAAACCGACACAAATTGAATGAGACACTCTCAAACAGTCTGGGAGATATGTATCTCAGTTAAAACACGGATCAATCAAGACTAAAAGAGTGGTCTAGTCGATACAACATGTCATCAACAAGAGATTTTAGGATGCCCCCCAAATGGAGTATAGAACTTCCATAATAGTCTTGCTTAATAGGTGAAAAGAGGAAGGATAAAGCACTTTTCAAAGCAAAGGCAAGTAAACCCCTCACCGTCAAATGTAGAAAGTCGTTCATATTATCATAAACCTGAGATATAAGCAACCAAAGGAAGATTATTCCGTATGGGAACAGTCCCAATGCTTCAAAGCTCACGCTAA
>NW_018236391.1:0-515 GCF_001263595.1 Phalaenopsis equestris | reverse complement strand
CACCATTTAAAATATTTTATTTCTATTAAATAGCCCACATATTAAAGTAATTCTAATAAATCACATAGATTTCAAAAAAATTTGAAATTTTGTTCAAAGTCTTCTCTGGTCTAGTTCTACCTCCAGTAAAAATTTCAAGGGATTAGAATTTATCTTGGTCAAGTTAGGAATTTTCTTTGAAAAATCCTATTTTTGTATTAAAATAATTAAATAAATTAAATTAAATTTTGATAAATCACATTTTCTCCTCTGATATCTCAATTGACCCATGAAAGAGGTAAGATAAAAACTTCAAATTCATTTAAATTGAATTTGACAAATTATGAGTTGTTAGAGCATTAGGGGCAATTGTGTAATTTTGGAAATTTAGCCTTAATTAACATTTAGGCTTAAGTCAAGGAGGGGAATGGGTAACCTCTGATTTTAATCAGATTATTTGATGCTTAAAACACAAGGGGTCAATTGGTAGAAACCGACCCCGCTTTCTTAATTAAGTTAATAAATTTTTAAATCAT
>NW_018236390.1:0-372 GCF_001263595.1 Phalaenopsis equestris | reverse complement strand
AATGACTACAAATAATTTTTAATGGCCTTTTGAGATAGTAAATCCAAAGAAAATAGCCAATATTCATGAATCTGATGCATTTACTATATTAGCAAATCAAGTTGCTGCAATTTTAAGAAAGTGCAATTTTAAGATCAAGTTGCTGCAATTTTAAGAAAGTTAGACCAATTTGGAATGAACTTTTCTCAACTAGTCTCTATGATTGAAGAATATTCATTAGGACAAATGATAGATTCTCAAGCATCATTAGAAACTTTGAATGCCATAAATAACAAGCAGAATAACCTCTATTCAAATTAATATAACCCAGGTTGGAAGAAGCATCCCAACTTCAATAGGAATAATACTACGAGTGGTAATAATCAACAATGG
>NW_018236389.1:3595-4422 GCF_001263595.1 Phalaenopsis equestris | reverse complement strand
ACGGAGCAAACTGGAGCAAACTGGGTCGAACCGGGACACACTGGAGATATGACGACCGAAACTGCAATTAAGTGCCTGTGCTCGGAGCTTAAACACCCAAACATGGCTTGTAGGCGCCACCAGGCAGAGAGGAGGGTGCCAAAATTGGTGCTTAAGTGCCAAAAATGGTTTTCAACATATTATCTAAAGCATGCATCGTATTTGGACAATTTTTGAAGCGGTGCTTCGTGTGTCTTTTCAGAAATTTGTTGGAAATGATAAAAGTGACTTTAGATAAGGATTTATGGCGAGTAGAAGGTGGTTTTTCAAGACTTTTAAAGAGGCACTCGAGGCACCATTTGGAGGATTCATTGAATATGGACACTTTTGAAGAGACCCTTAAGCACCTCTTGGGAAATTATAAATAAGGCTTCGAAATGTTTTTAAAAGGGGCTCTTAAGATAATTGGAAGAGGAGAAGAAGGTTAGGATTGTTGACCTCACTTTTGGTTGAGGTGTACTTGTTTCCTCCTTAGTAGACTAGGGTCTAGCCAAAGGAATTTCTTATTGAATATTCCTAGAGGATTAGAAAAGGAACGCTCACCATTAGAAATTCTAAACCCTTCTTTACTCAACTTGAAGTTCCACACATTGGTCATAGCCTCTAACACTTAGTAAGTGGGTCAATATGAGGGAGCTCACAAAGAGTCCACATAGGATGGTCAAGCCTTAGGACCAACCCTAGGGGGTCTAGTCTTTGTTAGGCTAACTTGCATACACTACACTTTCTCACACACCCCAAACCCTAGGACCCTTTGATTTGGTCTCCTGACTCCTTTTAGAAAGCTC
>NW_018236389.1:0-3524 GCF_001263595.1 Phalaenopsis equestris | reverse complement strand
AAATTACCAAAATACCCCTATAACCCTAATTTTTGCCAAAAATTCCCAAAATTGCCCAAACTACCCAAATTTATCCAAATATTAGCTCAAATCATTCCCCACAATCTAAGCTGACCAAAATTTTAAAATCCCAAAAATACCCCCAAAGTTGCCAAAAATTACCAAAATGCCCCTCATGACTCAAAATTTTAAAAAGTTCCAAAAATTCCCAAAAAAATCCAAAATCATCCCATATATTCCCAATTTCAATTTTGAACCATCATATTGACCCAATTTGACCAAATTGACCCATTTTGACCAAAAGCCCCAATTTGTCGTAAAAGGCCCAATTTTCCCAACTTAGCCTCAATCTTGACCTAATTATCCCCAATCTTGCCCAATCTCAATTCCAAACCAAAATTCAACATCCTTAATACTAATTGAAACCAAGTACAAGCCCAATTTAATCTAATTGAAAGCATAATTCCACTCAAGTCAAAAAGCCCCAATTTTGACCATATGTCCAAGTTCCCCAAATTTGCCTTCCAATTCTGTTCAAAATGAATTGAGTCCCTTTCAAAACTCTTCATGATATCTCCCTACACCAAATTAAACATTTAATTGATTTTAGCTCAAGTTCACTGCCAATTATAAAAGCCCAAGCCCTTAAGTCATTCAAAAAGCTCAAGATTCAATTAAAAGCCAACATGACAATTTTTCTCCTCATCATCCATTTAATCAAAATCATTCCCTAAGTTTTCAATTCATTCCAAAATTGTTCCAAATGAAGCTTCATGACAAACTCCACCAAAATGTCCCATAAAATCCAAAATACCTTCTCATGAAAGTTGGCCAAGCCAAGGACAAGCCATGACATCCCCAAGCCATAGATAAGCCATGTAAACCTTTGTCATTACCCCATGACCGAAGTGGAAAAAGGAGGAGCCCCTTTAGTGATTCCTATAAAAGTTGCTAGCCCTTATCATGTTTCCCCTAAACCATGCTTAAGCATAATTTTACTTGGATGGGGACTTCTCCACACCATTTCAGCACGCTCACCTGACTTTGTTCAGCCATAAGAAGCCACCTAAACCCATTCAAATGAGGCTAAACCCAATCTTGACCCAACCTAACCCAAAGGCCCTTTAGACTTCAATTAATCACCCTTACCCATGCATAAGCCTAATTGACTGCACTTTAGCCCACCATTAATCATCCTCAGTGGGATGGTGACTTGAGTGACCTGAGTCTGGCCGGGCAGCCACCTTGGCTACCGGAAAACACCATAACCAAGAGAGCCCATATGGTCAAAACCCAAAATTTAACACATCCAAGTGGCACCAACCCAAATGGACATTGGAGACATTATGCCCTCCACCTAGACAACATCCCAAACACCACCCCACCCCCCTTAGCTTGGCTTGAGAGCCACCATGGCTCCTCTATTTAAACTAACCCTCCACAACCAAGGGGGGAGAGGTTGAAATTCCTTGTGTAGACTCTGCCAAATTGTTCCAAGAGCCTCTTCAAAACCTCTTGAGTCCAATCCAACCATCCTCCAACCCTCAAACACACTCCTTAAGCTCAAGTTTGGGGCTAAACATCAAGCCCAAAATAGGACGTCCCTCTATACTACACTAAAGTCAAATTAATTGCACCCACACCATCCCCCGAGTGAGATAAAAAGATCCCCTATAAAAGCCCCATCACTAGACCACCCTAACATAAAATTTGGTCAACACCCCAAAAAAATAACATTTTCTCCTCTAATGTTTTAAATTAACTCATGAGTGGGGTAACATAAAAATTTTAAAATCATTTGAGTTTAATTTAATGAATTATGAGGTGTTGAGGCCTTAAGGGCAAAAGGGTAATTTTGGGATTTAAGCGTTAATTAATATTTAGGCCTAACTAAAGGGTAAATAGGCTTAATTAACATGTCTTGATGATTGAAACAGAAAAGGGATAAATGGTATCAACCAATCTCACTTTCGTTTCATTAAGGATAAATTTGTAATTTTTTAAATTGATGAAATTTTGAAGAATAATTAAATGAGAAGATGATAAGGTGAGGGGTTTGGCTTTGGAAGATCATAACCCACTAATTTAAAACCCTAATTAATGGTTTTAAAATGACTTATGATTCTTGATAAGGGTTAAAAGCATAAATATTTAAATTTTTCTAAATATTACAAACCTACCCATTAAATTTTAAGGGCTTAGTAGTGAACTATGCTTAATCAAAATTTTGTCTAATGAGGTTTATAAAATGACCTATAAGTAATTTAAAACTTTTCAAAACACTATAAGCCCATCTTTAAAAAATCAAATCGGCTAAGTTTCTTAACTAAGCAAAATTGTCCCTAAAGGCCCTTCATTCGTATAATTCATAAGTGAAACATCAAGTGATGTTTACCCCACTTAAAGGGATAATCAAAACATAAAAGTTCATTGAGCATAAGGGTATAAATGGGGTGAACCACATAACAAACATATTGAGACCAAAATGAACTCGAGACGATTTGAGGGACACTGAAACGCCTAGGGTATTTTCAAGGACTCTTCTTAATCCTTTGGGAATCTCAGAGGACACTTGAACTTACTACGATTTACTTAATGGAATCATCCCTAGCGATGAACAAATTGGACTCACCAAGGTATGACATACGATCTGATAGATACACCTTAAGCATGTGTTCTCTGCTTTTCCCACAAACATGTTTTAATTCCTGCAAAATTACACATATGCTTTGGAAGTACTGACCTTTTAGGTAGAGGAATGGGAAGAATCCCTATTTTTGGTGTGGGGTTTTTGCATTCCAATTTACTTTTTATTACTTTTCTGTGCTTCTCATTTTCTACCTGTAAACTTGCATGTTAAATAACAAAGTCACCCTGCATGTCAAAGTTGAAACTTTTAGGATAGCCACAAAACTGAAACCAAAACAAAATTAAGAAATCAAAAAAAGATAAAATTTATCGCCACAACAATCAAAATATAAGACAACTCAAAATTTAATCACAAAAAAAGAATACAAAAATTACAACTAAATTAAAATGTCTCTATCGGATGATCGGGAATCCCTTAGAGGATGTAACCTACGGTTGCTAACGAGGTCTCCTATCCAAATGAATGTATGGAACTCATTAAGTTGAGGTTAGTAAATTCAATTGGACTAAGTGAATCCAAAGAAAAATAGTGGTGCCAGAATGAGGGAACTTTAGGATCCTAACCGGTGTCGCTCTAATCAATTTTAGCATCCCCCATGATATTTAAATAACCATGACCTTAGAAAACATTTGACTTGACATCAAGAATTGACACGTTATAAACTATTGAGAATGAGGAAATTGGAGCTAGCATTATGGGCATCACGACCATCTTCAACAGCAAAGGATCAACAACATTATATCTCTCATTAGAAATTAAACAATTAGCCATAAGATTTCAAGATTCTCCGCCTAGAGTGACATAAATCCTCAACTCATCTATAGGCCTTGATACGACTATGTTATACAATATAAGCCCTAACTCATTTTAGGAT
>NW_018236388.1:0-2097 GCF_001263595.1 Phalaenopsis equestris | reverse complement strand
TAAAAAATAAAATAAGAAAAATATTAGCATTTTTTATTTAATCTTATACAATATTTATGCATCAATTTTGATAAATTATATACACCTCACAACATAAATATACAGCTTACTACATAAAAAGCATACAAAATCAACCATTCATTAATTAATCCTCAAAACAATTCATACATTTTTTACACTTCCAAACAGTGCTTTAAGTTTTCTACAATCCCAACAAAAAAATTCAACCATTGGTGTTAATGTTATTACTTCGTTTATTATTTATTTGTTTTGAATTTTATCAAATTTTATTCATCAAATTATACTAATTATAATTTCATTTCACTATCCACTACAATTGTGTCATGATATTCATCCAAAATAATTTAGCTATTAAAAAATTTGGAAAACTGCCACCTATTTAATTAAAGGGTCTATCAATACGTAATTTTATTTCTACATTAATTATAAAATATTTTCGTTTTTGAAATAAAAATCATATAAAATCAATCTGAATGAATTTTAATCATGTCAAATATTTCATAAATATTTTTAACAAATGATATGCAATAGAGTATATAAAAAGCACACAAAATGGACCTTTAATAAAATCAATTAAAATTCTGGCACTTAATTAAAAAGAACTAAATCAGCCCATTCTTCTATTTGAATTATTTTATTTGTAGATTACTTTTGTTTTTTTAGATCACCGAGCGATAAATCACAAAATACGTGGTGCAAACCCATGACCTCAAATATATAACAATCTTCTTTAACCAATGGGTCACAAGTGGTATAGCATTTCATGCTAACACCGCGCTCAATATTAAAAAGCAAATTACAATAATATATTTTTTTTTTTCATTTGAGAATATTTATTCAAATGCAGATGATGTTGTGTTTATACAAAGCATATTCAATATGTATTAATATTCAAATTTAGTTCAAAATTACAACAAAAAATTAAAGCAAAACCTTGGTAAAATATATAAAATAAGCTAAACAACATCTGAGAATAAGTCCAACCATGGTCTTTGTTATCATATACTAATATGATTATGATTTTTTTTTTCTAATTATGCTACTGAGACTATGATAATATATAAAATAAGCTAAATTCAATCTGAGAATAATTCTAACCTTGGTTTTTGTTATCATATACTAATATGATACTGATTTTTTTTTAATTATGCTACTAAGACTATGATTTTTCCTAATTACAACTCATTGATTTATATAGACTTAAATTCTCAGTAGGATACTTCCAGAAAAGCATTTTGGCATAATTAATTGTTCTACTTGAAAGCAAAAAATAATGGATAATTGAGATGCTTACATAGTCGGATAACATATTGAACCACCACACTCTTGGAGTATCCCATAAGTGATATCAGCTTGTCAGAAACCCAAGTTTTAAGGTGGCCTTCATTAGCCATGATTAGTGCTAACTGCATAAGAAGAAACCATGAATTAAACACAGTTATATAAAGCGTAGTTAGAGAAATTACACTTTACATATGGACAATATATAAACCACAATTCAAATGTGTATGAATAGAGCTATTGTAATTATCAAGAGTATAATATATGCATAGCAATTTAGCCAAGTTGGACATAAATTAATCTAACAAGTTACAAGTAACAAAACCTAAACCATCGTCCTTTTAAGAACCTAAACAACTGAACAACCAAGCTTAAACAATTTGACTTTGATGGGGCTTTAAACCACAAAACCTAAACCATCGTCCTTTTAAGAACCTAAAGCAAAACAACTGAACAACCACGCTTAACCAATTTGACTTTGATGGGGCTTTAAACCTTAAAAGGAGAACACAGGGTGAGTTTATTTTAAATTTAATAGACTAACAAAATATTTAATCTTCATTTATATTGAAAGAGGATTATCTAATTTAAAATCTGCCCCATAAGAATGAACTTCAGCATAGAGTGTTAAGAGACTGAGAAACATAAGGATCAAAAGAGGCTATCTAAGTCGTGAAGCTAGTTCAGCTCCAATCAAGGAGCAAAATATAAAAATTTAATGCAAACAATAAACTTTATATAAATCAACTTTAAGCTTGTAAGAAATCAGTTAAAATCAGCATCAGCAATTGGCTG
>NW_018236387.1:9494-10338 GCF_001263595.1 Phalaenopsis equestris | reverse complement strand
GTGTTTTCTCCATGAATTTTGAGTAGCTTTCTTGAACTTTTTCCTTAAAATGATATGTGATTAACTTTTGGTTGGAAGTTGTGTGAAGTATTAATCTTTAATTTTAGAATAAGTCGTGATGAATTTTAACCTTGTACTTCATTTACTTCTTAATTTGACCAATTAAGATGTTAATATTTGTTGTGAGAACATATAAGACCATGATGGTATTGTTTCAGTAAACTAATGGTAATAATCACATGTGATTGTATAGATGAGAATGTAATTCATAGTTGAGTGCAAATAAATAGAGAAATAATCTTTGAAGGGTGTAGAATTAGAGGACTTTAGAGTGATAGACTAAAGTGCCCAATTTGGTTTACAGTTTTAGGTTTTGATAGAAGATGTTAGCCTCCAGGTAAAGGGAGAAGAGGGAACTCTAGAGTGACAGCTAGTATCTTCCCTACTGATGGCGGGTAGATTTAGTGTGTAAATTTTGCAAATATTTTTAAATTTTACAAAATTACACACGATAGATATATAATAAATATGTAATATAATCCCAACAAAAATACCTTTTATGAAAATAATTTATCTTTTAAAACTCTTTTTAAATTGTCAAATCGCATTTTAATCACAAGTATACGAACCGCTCAAGTAATAAAGGGTCTAATGGGTCCTAGATATTGATTCTACAGGGAAGATGGAAATACTTATATGTAAGTTCTTAATATTCTAATTTTATACTACAAAATAAAAAAAATAAAGTAAAGTGCAAAGTTCGAATATTAACTACTAAAGTGAATGCTACTTAAAATGTAGATGTAAGATTACAGAAGTTAAACTAAACTAAATACTAAATTTT
>NW_018236387.1:0-329 GCF_001263595.1 Phalaenopsis equestris | reverse complement strand
AAGTCGTTCATCAAGAAAAGTTTCATTAATTTCTTTTTCTAAATCAAGTATTTCTTCTTGTTCTAGCCTAGACAGATGATCAATAATTTGATTATCAATCCCTTTCCTATCGACTACTACAAAATCAAACTCTTGCATCAGAAGTACCCATCTAATTAATCTTGGTTTAACATCCTTCTTTTGCATCAAATATTTAATAGTCGAATGGTTAGTATGCACAAAACATTTAGCTCCAATCAGATATTACCTACACACTTATCAATCAAAACGATACACAATAGCTAATAATTCTCGTTCAGTGGTGGTGTAATTAATCTGGGCATCATTAA
>NW_018236386.1:0-842 GCF_001263595.1 Phalaenopsis equestris | reverse complement strand
TTTTATCATATGTATAGTCATATTGACCGTCTCAACAAGGTAAGCCAAAATTGATTGGATTTGAGTATGATCAAACCCATATCAAGTTGTTTAAGCGTAATTGGAAACTTTGGATGGATAATTGAATGGCCAAATATATTCCAAATCTAACAAACTTCTAGTCAAATCGAGTGTCTCGTCAAGTTGAACGATGAGCCCAATATTACTCGATAATGACATCATTAAGACACACAAATGCTCATAGAATACTATCTAATCAAAGTGATCACTCTGAGTTGTTTAATAAAGTGGTTCAAATTCATGTGATATTTGCAGAGGTTGTCACTTGCAAAATCTATAAATAGAGCCTCACTCCCTTCATGAAGGAGTACTTGGGACCTGGACCTGGAAGAGAAAGTTAGAAGAGCTCCAAGCTCTTGAGGGTTCCTAAGCTCTATCACCATAGACAGAGTAGGAAAAATATGTATTTTTAAAACACTAAGGATCTTAGATTTACACTTTAAAAATAATTTGAGAATCTACAAAAATCACTTTTATACTAATACACATTATCAAGTTAAGAAATGTGAAAAGTTTTAACTTTAGCAAGAGGATAGTAAAGTTCAAAATCATTAAAGGTTGTCCAGATATAGTAATCCTCACATAAAAAAAAAGAAAAGAAAGATCTTGAAATAAAAAGAAAAGAAAAATCAAAAGAAAGAAAAGTAAAAAAAAAATTATGTGAGGAGAAGCTTGAGGATATATCTAATTAAAAATTAACTTCACTTGAACTATCTTAAAAGAAGAAATTTATTTACACTTCTAAGCTTATTCTTAATTTTAAATATATTAGTCAAATCTTT
>NW_018236385.1:0-1514 GCF_001263595.1 Phalaenopsis equestris | reverse complement strand
CCACCCTCCGGGTCACTGCCTCCACGACACACACCAACTCCTCCTGGTCACTACCTCAACGACACACCCACCCCTCCGGGTCACTACCTCCACGACACACCCACCGTCTGGGTCGCTGCCTCCACGATACACCCACCCTAAGAGTCACTATCTCCGCAACACACCCATCCACCGGGCACTATCTCCACGACACACCCACACTCAGGACACTGTCTCCACGACACACCCATCCCCTGGGTTACTACCTCCACGACACATCCTCCGGGTCACTATATCCACAACATACCCACCCTCCGAGTCACTGTCTCCATGACACACCCACCCACCGAGTCACTGTCTCCACGACACACCCATCCACCGGGTCACTGTCTCCACGACACACCCACCCTCAGGGTCACTGCCTCTACGACACACCTGTCACTGTCTCCACGACACACCCATCCACCGGGTCACTGTCTCCACGACACACCCACCCTCAGGGTCACTGGCTCTACGACACACCCACCCTCAGGGTCACTGGCTCCACTCCACGACACATCCATACTCCGAGTCACTGTCTCCACGGCACACCCATCCCTCGGGTAACTGTCTCCACAGCACACCCATCCCCCGGCTCACTGCCTCCACAGTACACAATCTTCCAGGTCACTGTCTCCACAGCACACCTACCCTCCGGATCACTCTCCACAACACACTCATCCTCAAGGATCATTGTTTCCACGACACACTCATTCTCTGAGTCACTGCCTTCACGGCACACTCTTCTTCACTTGCGTTGTATGTTTTGCATGCATCATTCCACACTTGTCGACGCGTTCGTCATTAGTGTACGCACTGTATACTAGTGGTAAATATTTGTCATCTTTCGATCACTTTACATATGCATGTATTTTTTTTATCGTCTATATGAAGAAATTAGCTCGTTAGTTGAGTGACTCCCTGTTAAACACGATGCGACAGCTAGTATTGCCAGTGAGAAAGTCTCAATGGGCAATGCTTCGTACTGTCACTAGCAAGCGTATGTTGTGCTAAGATTCCAATGAGTTTAATAGGTGTCACTTAGACTTTTCTTTCTTTAGAACTATTTTAAAAGTATAAAAAATTTATATTTTTATAATATATGCATCATACTTTCAAAATCTATTTTGAAACTACTTGCATACTTAGCTTAAACCATACGTAAGGTTAATTTTTCAAAAGATTTTCAAAGTTTGAATCTAGTGGCATCTCTTAGAATCCTTGGATCCTTAGGACAGGGACGGTGACGGCGACCCCGTCAAAACATACGTCAGTCTGCTGACATAACCTGCACTTACTTAGATGTTGGTTAGGACATTACGTTAGTAGGGCTGTCAAAAAAGCTCGTTCGCGAACAGCTCGTGTTCGGCTCGTTATGTAGCTCGTGTTCGGCTCGTTCGTTAAGTAAATGGGCCGACCACGAAAAAGTTTTTAAAGCTCGAATTAGAAACAAGCCGAACAAGAACAACTCTTTGTTCGCTCGTGTTCGGCTCGTT
>NW_018236384.1:0-833 GCF_001263595.1 Phalaenopsis equestris | reverse complement strand
CTCTAACAACTCTTAGAAAAAAATTCACACTTAAATTCACCACAAAAACTCAAATCTCTAAAGAAATAAATAACTAATGGACTTTTAGTGGTTGGGGGGAGTGGAAGAGAGTTTTCTGATCAATTTTAGCCCTAAATAAAACCTAATGTCGGTTTTCTAATAGTAGCGTCAAAAAACTCTTCAAAAAGCTTCCAAATTCATTGAATCTTTTAGAAACAGGTCTTGCACCGACATTAATGTTGTCGACGTCAGTGGCCCATGAATTAATTTCATGCTTTCTGTTAAATGACGTCGTCGGCGCTGAGTATATTTTGACCTCTGTTCTGTAGGTCTGCATCGTCAGCGTCCATCCTGGCGCCGTCGGCGCTGAGTATTTCGTCAAAAATGCCATTTTGACTTCAAATTTTATTTTTTTGTTTCATTTTTTCATCAAGTCCTAAAAATCAACAACCTACAATAAAACATAAAAAATATCATCTTTTAAAGCGCAATATTACCAAAAATTAGTATAAAATATAAGCTTAAATATGCATATATTTTTTGTGTCAGTGTGGTAGCAGCTTTCTGGTTACGGTCCGGTTTTTTCAACAAATTAAAAATTTATAATAGCCACCGCACCTAGCTTATCAGCAGATTATTTTTAATCAGCTTAACAGCAGATTATTCAACAAGTTGTAGCTGCATGGTCTGTTTGGGGCAGCTACAACTTATCTAGCTTCTGTTGATAAACAGTTGATTCTGATAATCTGCTGATGAGCAGCTGATCCGGATAAGCTGTCTGGCAGTTTGGTTTGTGTCTATGGAAAACAACTTATTCTGGAAAAATAATCATT
>NW_018236383.1:0-2772 GCF_001263595.1 Phalaenopsis equestris | reverse complement strand
GTAGTGTGTAGTGTAGTGTAGTGTAGTGTAGTGTACTGTAGTGTGTAGTGTACTGTAGTGTTAGTGTAGTGTAGTGTAGTGTGTAGTGTAGTTGTAGTTGTAGTGTAGTGTGTAGTTTTGTAGTGTAGTGTAGTGTAGTGTAGTGTAGTGTGTAGTGTAGTGTAGTGTAGTGTAGTGTAGTGTAGTGGGTGTGGGTGTGTAGTGTAGTGTGTAGTGTAGTGTAGTGTAGTGTAGTGTAGTGTAGTTGTAGTGTAGTTGTAGTGTAGTGTGTAGTTGTAGTGTGGTGTGTAGGGTAGTGTAGTGTGTAGTTGTAGCGTAGTTGTAGCGTAGTGTAGCGTAGTTGTAGCGTAGTGTAGTGTAGCGTAGTTGTAGCGTAGTTGTAGCGTAGTTGTAGCGTAGTTGTAGCGTAGTTGTAGCGTAGTTGTAGCGTAGTTGTAGCGTAGTTGTAGCGTAGTTGTAGCGTAGTTGTAGTGTATTATAGTTATAGTGTAGTTGTAGTGTATTATAGTTAGTGTAGTTATAGTATAGGTATAGTTATAGTATAGTTATAGTATAGTTATAGTATAGTATAGTATAATATAGTATAGTATAGTTATAGTTATAGGTATAGTTATAGTATAGTTATAGTTATAGTTATAGGTGGCTTCTTTTTTCCCTAAACCCTAATCCAACCCAAATCTATCCACTTTCTCTAGATCTCCAATCAATTTGGCTAAAACTCACACCCTCTCCAAAATCAACCATTACAACCTTCTCATCTTTCACTCTTTTATCCCTTTACCCGAAAGTTTAGAAGGGAGGCACAGTTAGGCACACTATTGAGAAGGGTTTAATGAAAGATGATATAGTTTTAGGATTGGTAAGACTCCTATAATTCTACTTTGTAACTATTTTGAACTCCCTATCATGCTAGTCCTATCATGAAGTTACAAGATACATTGTACTCCCTAATGCTTTAATTTATAACTCTTTTATATTAGGATGTGGTCTTCATCTCTCTCTATGAAATTATTAATGTTCACGCTGATTGTTAACACCTAAACTTCAGTTTTTGCATACACACCACATGCATGTTACGACAGTGTTATTTTTTGTCATATGAAATGCTTTTGGTGGTATAAATGGAAAAATAAAGTGGTATGTATGTAAATGCATAGTAATCAAGTGGTATGTTTGTAAATGACCAAAACATATTATTATATGCATTCATACATGTGTTTTGATATATTTCAATCCAATGTCAAGCTTTGTTCTATTTCTGAGTGATCCTTGATTTTCAATTAAAATTATGAACTCCAAACTTTTGTGCATTCTGTCGAAGTTGAACAAAATTGGTGGCTTCACCACAAAATGTACTCTTTTGAGTACCTCAGATCTCTCACAGATTTAAAAAAAGGGAAATTTACATACATACCTACACATTTTTTATGTATTTGCATATCCTCACAACTAAATTTTTGTATTTACATAAAGCTTTAATTTAAAACGTGTATTTTTGTTAAAAAAAAATTATTATTCAAAATTCGCGTACTATCCATGTAAACATTAAAGTCTAGGTGTTTGATATGTAAGAATTGTGTGGTATCTTTGTAAATGACCCAAAAAAAAATCAAATTTGAGTGCCATCCATTGTTCCTTTTAAGCATCAGTAAATTATTTTTTCTACCGTACCCTAATGTTCCATTTTTACACACCTACCACTTTATATTAATGGATAAAGTATTGAATTTGATTTTTATGAAAATTTTGGTGAGATTGGTAAATTCTCAAAAAATTTGGGTGCTATGTATGTAAATGCCCCTAATCGTTTTCAATATTTTCAATTATTATAACCATTTAAACTATTTTAAAAATGTCATTATTTTAATAATATTAATTAAAATTTTAATTCCATCATTTATAAACATTTTTTTAATATTAGATTTAAATTTACTCGATTTTAAGGAAAAAAGGAAAAAAGAAGCCACCTAATAAAAAATCGGCAACGTTATTTTTAAAATTTTTAATTTTAAATATTATTATAAAAGAAAGCAGGTACATATCCATTAAATATAAATAATGTCAGACGTTTAGACAAATAGAAAGATGGAAAAAATTTGCGTGCAGTGCTGCATACGATATTGGGGTTATATTGAGGGTACAAGAAGTTACATCTGCGGTATAACATCTTGTAATCTCCTTATAATCTTCTGTAACCCTAAAATAAGTTTCATGCTTCCGTCATCATATATTAAGAATTTATTAGTAGATTAGAGGGAGGTTACAAGATATTACCGTGGATATAACTCTTTTGTACCTTCGATCTAATTCCACTATTGTAGACAGCGCTGAGTATGTCTATCGCACGTAAATTTTTTCCCAAGAAGATGGTCCCAGGAAGACGTATACATCTCACATAATTATTTTCATATTTATATAAATAAAACTTAAATGATTAATATTACATAAAAATACCATCATAATTTCATGCATTACGCAAAAATGTTACAAATATAAATATCATATTTTGAGTGGTAGATATCTAAATGCATAGAAATAGCATGGTATGTACGTAAATTTCCCTATTTTTAATCACCAGTTACCCAATTTATCAAGAAGAACCTTGGTTTATTATGCTTTCCATGAGCATCCCCTTCACCGCCTGAAAAGCAAGCTCTAGCTTCTCCATCTGCTCCGCACAAAAAATTGAACCCCAATAATATATAAATAGACAGTGAAAATTTACATGCATACCACGCAATTCTTATGTAATTGCATATCTAACACCTATAC